>NC_136974.1:36128995-36163995 GCF_032717465.1 Coenobita brevimanus
ATACCAAGCCTCTCTTTGCCTGGTAGTAGATTGGGATGATGATGATGATGACTACAAAAATGACTACAAATTCATCTTCTTCCTCAGGTACAGGCGCGGGAAGGGAAAGCTTCTCCATACCACAACATGCACACCACGAGGCCTTCTCCTCCACCACAGCCCACCACCACCACCACCACCACCAACCCCACAGCGCCACCACTCCACCACCACCACGACCCCTTCCCTCACCACCACCACCCCTACCACCTACCCGGCAGTACACACACCCGCGACGCCCTCTTCCTCCTGTTTGTTATTTTTGTGTAAGTGGAAATGGAGGACGTGAAGGTCTTGTCAAGCTCATACAATTTCTGACAGTCATTTTAGGGAATTAGGAGCTAAGGTTCAATGACATCCCTGTAAAATCTGTAATCCTGACATTTTTACTCCAAGCAGTTCTTTGTAAAATTAATAACAGCGTTTGGTAGTTCCCAGAGTCCAAGGTCCCAGAATAAAGGGTTAGATATAGCCTTCATTAACGCATTCAGTATGAGAGGTCTTCCTTAATATATGTAAAATCATCAGTAAATGGAAAGAATAAATTGAAAAAGACCTCAGAATGACAGAATATTAGATCGAGAAGACATATGATCAGAAACTAGATATTGTTGATGAATACGGATATTTACGGGTAAGTTTTCATCATCATCATCATTATCATCATCATTACCATCTTTTTCTTTTTTTTCTTTTTCTTCCTGTCCCACCAGAGGACAGGGTGAGGTTGGATAAAAAAAAAAAAAAAAAGAGACGAAATAGGCATCATGAAGACCGAAAAAGTATCAGAAGTATGCACTAAGGTTATGAGATACCGTAGTTATAATTCCGGGTGATGATGATGATGATGATGTGTTTCTCTGTACAGGGATGTTGTGAGGCTGGAAACTGTGAGAAAAATAGTCAGGCTGATAATGAAGATGTGGTTTTAACATCATCATCATCATCATCATCATCGACCTTACTTTTTTTCCCCATCTGAAGATGAGGTCAAATACAGTCCAGAAAGTAAGGGAAAAAAAAAAATAATGAGAGAGAGAGGACTACTGTGTATTTTTATGTTGATAGGTGTTGAACGCGTAATTACTGTGGGTAATTCACCGGGTCGGTCAGGATCACTAGATGGTCGTGATCGTCAGCTTTTACCCTCCCGGAAGGGAGCTGAGAGCTCATATAGTCTGATCTAAGGGCAAGGCTGTGACCTGCACACACTCACACATCCGTCCCCTTGCTCAAGGGGGACAGTAATCGCCCACTTCGTCAGTGAAACTTTTTGCAGCCTGAGCGAGGCGCGAACTCCCGTTTGCCAGATGGCAAGCGAGAACGCTACCACTGAGCCAGCGAGCGTGTGTATGTGTGTGTGTGTAGTTATTGTTACTGTATTTCTTTTGCAGGTACGTATTGAGTTTGGGTGCCGTGGCGACCCCTGGGGATTCCTTCTGGGCGGGGGTGGAGAACGCTATGAATGCCCTGCTTTGTGTACAGCCGCCCCTGCCACTCCCACAGGCTAGTTACTCCTTTACCTTATCTCAGAAACACTTCTTCGTCATTACCCTCACCTCATGTATCTCACTCCGCACCCCATTGTCAATCTGCTCGTCTACCTATTTATCTATCTCCCATCATCATAATCATCATCATCATCATCATCTTTGTGTCGTTACTCCTACCTCTCTAGCAAGTCTGTCACCCATCGCCCTTACCCCTTCCCCCCAAAAAAAAAGAGAGGTGATGACTGAGTCGTGGGTTGCTGTGTCGTAGGTGTTGCTAGGTTGCTTGTAACTCCAGTGTTGAGTGATGGAATTGCCACATCCCTATGCCAGTTGAAATAGGTTAATATCCAGCCCCACTCCTTTCCACGTGAATAACTTGTCAGTCAGTAATATTTATGCTCCTCTGCTGGTGTATGGGGATGCTTGAAATGGCGAATGAGTTTAAAATCCTGAGTGCAGTAATAGATGTTATATACCAGCAAATATACTGTCGACTTTAGGTGTCACATCCATGAAATTCCCAGTTGCGTTTTTGGTTTCATTTGTACTTGCTGCTTTTGCTTCTGTATAGACACTTGTATATATCACTGTTTCTCTACATAGACGTCCCTTTCTCGTTGCAAAGGGACTGGAAGCTCTCGTTGCTGATTTATGGTTATTATCCAGAAGTAACGCAGTCGAACACGGCACGTCAGGAGGGGGTTCAGTCACCACATTTTAAGAGTATGCCCCTCGAACATAGAAGAAAACGGACTGTATAGCCAATGAAAACCTGACAAGAACTAATACGAGGCGGGATACTTGTCAATTTTTGGGCTATACTCTTGTTTCATGTTAAGCTTTCAAGATATTATACGAGGCAGGCTAATTGTCAGTGTTTATACTCTTGCTTCATGCCTTCTAACCACTTTTTTCCCCCACAGGAGCTGGGTAGAATATCTGGGTTCATAGCCTATACCTTCGTGGGCCACCTGTTAATGGCTCTCTTTCTGTACAGTGCAAAGGTGGGTAGTCATACTTAAACCCTGGATGTAGACAAGTGTTGGAATATTTGTTTTGTACACTACACGCATATCATTTTCACTCTAACTTGGCCTAATTTTGCCATCTCTCCGCCCTGAATGCTGAGTTGTAACAGTATAGATTCACATAATAGGGTGTCAGTCGTATCCACTGTCTTTTCGTGACACTGAGCCGCAAAAAGACGAAAATTTGGGCCGAGTTAGGGTGAACAGAGTATAGTTCTTGTTGATGCATAAATTCTACTGTAGAAAACGGGAGTGCATCTCTCTCTCTCTCTCTCTCTCTCTCTATTGTATTTTCTTTCTCTCTCTGTTACAGGAATGGTGGTGGGTGTGGTGGCGGGGTAGAAGTCGACTTTCCTGATAACTGAGGGAGAACCACGTATTCCCCGCAGTACCAAACCAGGACCCCATCTTCACGTACTCTGTCTCTTGGTTCTCTCTGTTTTCTCATTCAGAGGTGCACTACTCTCTCTCTCTCTCTCTCTCTCTCTCTCTCTCTTTCCATTTATATACTTATCCGTGTGTATATCATAATCCATCTACCTCTATCTATCTATCTTTCTACCTATCTCTCTATCTATCTATATAATGGACGCCTCAGCACATCAGGTTCCCTCTACTCAGCAGGCTAAATAAGATGACATAGTGTGGGATCAGCGTAATTATAAAGGGACGTATTCTAATTGACATAGGACACGTCGCAACACCCCTTCTTTAGCGACTTATTCTGTTTATGACGTTTTAAAATTCTCCCGTGTGTTAGGTGTGTTGTATATCGATATAGTTTGCATCTCGAACCCACAAGAAGGTGTAAAGGTGTAAAGGTGTAAGATAAATCGCTATGGAATAGGTGTTAAGGAATCTCCATGTTTACCTACACCTTACCTTTTGCCTTTTTCAACCCGAGGACTTTTTTTTTTTAACCTTTTTCCAACTTAAAACTTTTCGAACACACACACACACACACACACACACACACACACACACACACACACACACGCACATACCCCATTTCAACAGTTCATTCCACTAAGTACAATGAGCATTTTGATTTTGTATTTTAACTTTTTATTATTTATGTATTTATTTATTTTGCTACTGTCAAGCGATTCTATTTAGCTTAGGAGGGAGACCGTGGAATAGTTACAAAATTACTTCTATCAATTCCTTCATTTCTACGTGCCTCCAGAATTAAATACGATCTTCTGGTAAATGCAGGAATAGAATAAACCAAAAACAGCATTGTACTGAGAGGATTGGCAACGTTGTGTACTTTATTTCTTCATTTATTGGTATCTAGATTTTATTCAGCTCAGGGAAGATTTTTTCGAACTGGAGGGGTTGATCTTATCCCCCATGGACCACTATGCTGAATAAAATCGTCTGGCAGTACAAACGTGAAATAAAAATGATCTTGAGCTGAAACGTTACCTCTTCGGTGCGTTGACTTTTCTTTATTTCGTTCCTGCTAACTCCAGGCGGCTTTACTGAATCTGTGAGAGTGGCTTTGTTGGGAGAGTGACGGCTACAGCTAATTCCTCCAATCTTAGTCTTCTCTGAACCTTACTAAAAGTTTATGAAAATGGCAGGAATAAAAAAGAAAAAGAAAAGTTTGTGAAAAAAATAAAAATGAAAGTTTGTGGAATAAATGATAAGAAATAAATAACAAAAGAGTAGAGTTTGTGAGAGTGGCAGGAATAAAATAGAAAAATAAAAGTTTGTGAAAAGATAAAGATGAAAGTTTGTGAAATAAATGATAAGAAATAAATAATAAAGAAAATAATTTTGTGAAAGTGGCAGGGATAAAACTGAAAAATAGGCTATCGAACGTAAGCGGTGAAAAATACAGAGCAATGTTGATAGGAAGGGCTAAGTAATGGTGTAACGAAGGACAACAATAAGGAAGTGCTGGAATAACGAAGACCAGAATAATGAAGTGAAGAAATAATGAAGAGGCTAAATATCGAAGGGCGAAATAACGAGGGCCATAATAATTAAGTGACAAAATAACGAAGGCCGAATTAACGAAGAGGCTAAATAACGAGGGGTGAAATAAAGGAGTAAGAAGGGCCACAGTAAAGGGGACTTGCAGTGTACAAATAATTCGAATGTTTAGGGCTTAATTTAATACATGTGTACGTACTCGTTTGTTTAAATAAAGGTTAGTTTGATTATGTCGTGTCTCCATAACCCTTTACGTAGACTGACTGGGATCTGTGTGTGTGTGTGTGTGTGTGTGTGTGTGTGTGTGTCCCTAAAATGTCGAATGATGTCCTAGGATGCCAGAGAGACTGGACAAACAAGAGTGGGGAGAAGTGAAGGGGTAATGAAAGGGAGTGGAGGGGAGAGAGGAAAGAGGGGGGCACTGATGGAGGGAGGAGAACAGAGGGGGTGGAGGGAAAGGAGGAGATAAGAGAGGATGGAGGGAGAGGGAGGAGGGAGGGATGAGGAGGAAGAGATGGGGTGAAGAAGCATGAGAAGAGGTGGAAAGACAAGGAGAGGAAAGGAAAGGAGGAGAAGGAATAAAGGAGAGAGAGAGGAGTGGAGGAGAGGAGGGGAGGAGGAAGAAGGGGCGTGAAAGGAGGGAGGTGGTGGAAACAGGCAAGTTAGTGTAGACGGGGAGAACTAGTGGGGGAGGGAGGGAGAGAGAGGGAGGGAAGGCAAGAATCTGGGGGAAGGTGGAATTCGCCGGCTTTCGTCAGTGTGGCTGCAACTGTGGATGGTGAAGGCACTCTGCGATTTTGGTAAGATCTTTTTCATTTTTCTTCACATTAATTACTTTTATGATTGTATTGGTAATAGTATGTATTGTAAACATTCCTGAGTCATTCTAAAGCTTACTTAGATGACTGAAAGTGTAATAGTGGAAAACAGAAGGGTAACTTCTGTGTGTGTGTTTAGGGGGAGGGGGTGGAGTTTGGGGTAAGTGTGGAGCTCAGGGTTTGGGTGTGGATTTTTGGTTTTCAGTATGCTGTTGGAAATGTTGTGGTTGATATATATATTTTTTTAATGTGATGGCTAATAAGGATTTTCTTTTTAAAGGGTGTGAGTTGGAGAGCAGCCTAACAGTGAAGAAAAGAATGACATGACGGAGGTGCCCTTTCTGGTTTCAAGGCAGGTAGCTATAGAGGGCTACCGCTACCACAGCTACCACAACTACCAATATCTCTACTAGTGCAGCCACAACCATACAATCTTTGCTGTTCTACCGTTGGAAGGGGCATTTAATTGGATATAGATTTGGTAAGTATGCAGTAACTTTTTTTTGTGTGCATGCTACTTCCGTTGACTTTAGCCTGAGAGGGTTTTTGGGAGGGATTAGGTATACTAAATTTCTCAGCTGAATTAAAAAAATCACTTTGTATAGCGAGTTTCTCATATGACAGATCTCCAGCCCTTTTTGTTACTTTATAGCCATATGTAATCAAATTAAGACGCTATTTTGGGCTAGTGACCAAGGAGACGTATTCCTAAACTGAGGCTCGCCAAATTCTATGCAGCAACTTCAAGATCTCCAGCCTCTTTCACTTGTCCGAATGTTGTAAGATTGGGAGGGTAATTTTAACCAGCAACCAAGGAGGCACATTCCTTATGGCTAATCAGATTCAACAACCTCGTGAAGATCCCTAACCCCTTTTCAGTTAGTTGATGGACAAGTGGTCAAATTAGGAGAGTAATTTTGGCTAGTAACCAAGGAGACATCAACAATAACTTGGGTCAGATTTTCATTTTGTAAATTACAGTACTTGACATAGCTCATGTGGGCAGAAAGTCAGTGGTATGGCTCTACATTCATCCCATATCACGTCTTCGTGACTAGCCTCATTCTAGTATGTCTAGTATTAGTGTAGCATTCAAGATGGAGATATGGCAAATTTAGACTGTCAATAGTCTAGTAACCAAGGAGACTGATTCATTGCTCACAACAATAGATGATGATTAGAATATGTTGTTAGTCATGAAGTTCTGTGGAAAAATCTAGGGCAAGTAGAAGGTAAATGTAGTATTGTAATCTACCGTATAATTGTCTACTCTAAATGTTAATAGTCTGTAAATTTCTTTAATCATTGCAGTGGTGTTCCTGTGTTGGCCTGGGGTTCGTGTGGGTGTGAGAGAAGTAACAAGAGAGCCTGGGTCCAGAGAGCGGGTAGCCTTATTCTGGTTCTTGAGTGATGGGAGACGCCCTGGAGAACTCAAATAGCGAGGGGCCTTGACTGCTGTGGAGGAGAGTGGTAGAAGTCTGTTCAGATAAGTATAGTACCGTCTCTCTCCTGTCTCTCTCGCTCCTGTCTCTCTCGCTCCTGTCTCTCTCTCGCTCCTGTCTCTCTCTCGCTCCTGTCTCTCTCTCGCTCCTGTCTCTCTCTCGCTCCTGTCTCTCTCTCGCTCCTGTCTCTCTCTCGCTCCTGTCTCTCTCGCGCCTGTCTCTCTCGCTCTCTCTCGCTCGCTCTCTCTGGCTCTCTCTCTCTCGCTCGCTCTCTCTGGCTCTGTCTCTGGCTCTCTCTCTCTCGCTCTCTCTCTCTCTCTCGCTCTCTCTCTCGCTCTCTCTCGCTCTCTCTCTCTCGCTCTCTCTCTCTCGCTCTCTCTCTCTCGCTCTCTCTCTCTCGCTCTCTCTCTCGCTCTCTCTCTCTCTCGCTCTCTCTCTCTCTCTCTCTCTCTCTCTCTCGCTCTCTCTCTCTCTCTCTCTCTCTCTCTCTCTCTCTCTCTCTCTCTCGCTCTCTCTCTCTCTCGCTCTCTCTCTCCCGTCTGTCTGTCTGTCTGTTAGTGTAGGTAGATAAGCATGAAAGACTGAACCGACCAAGGACACTAATTCCTATAGTATAAACAAGGATGAGATTGAGGGATGGAGCGGAGAGGTATGAGGGTGGGTGTGTGAGTCGAGGAGAGGGTGTGGAGAGATGGTAGAGGGTTGTGAGTTGGAGGGATAGTGTAGATAGATATGGGAGAGGGGAGTGTGACTTGGAGGGATGAAGTGTAGATAGATATGGGAGAGGTGTGTGAGATGCTGGGATGGAGTGTAGATATGGGAGAGGGGGGTGTAAGTTGGAGGGATGGAGTGTAGATAGATATGGGAGAGGGAGGGGTGTGAGTTTTAGGAATGGAGTGTATATAGATATAGGTGTGTGAATTGGAGGGATAGAGTATGGTCAGAAACGAGAGGGTGAGGGATGGTGTGAGTCGGATAGAGGGCGGCAAAATGGCTGGGGACAGGGCGACATGGAGACGATTTGTTTGTGGCCACCCTTTATGGGATTAAAGCGTCTGGATGTGTAGACTTGAGTGAGTGGGCCAGTTCTATTAGTTGAGTGACAAACTACATTCTAGCAAAGTAGTATGAATGTTCTAGTGGTAAGATGATTTTTCTCATGGTTAAGAAACTGAAGTGAGATGGAGGTAGTTTTTTCACCTTGGTATAGATTTTTGCCCTTCTGTTTAATATAGCTTAATGCCAGAATATTACCTTGCCGATATGCCTTTGCACTTCATTGAGTTGCATAATTAATTTCATCATTTACGTTAGATACTAATGTTAGAGTAAGTTAACAGAAGATACAGTAGACTTTACAAGAAATATTAACAGTTCTGCCTTTGACTGTAAATAAGAACTGTGAATGACTGTGACTGTTTCCTTTTGCCAGTTTCAATCTCTTAAATGCTGTCTTGGTATCTTTTAGTGAATGGCTATTGACTTTGTTCATTTTTTGGTTGGAACGATTTTTTTTTTTAATGGTCTAGCCTTCTCATTTAATCCAAGCTTTAAAATAGTCTCTAGGCTTTCTTCATTAGATATAGATAGAAAGCAGAGGTAGGTTGGTGGAGTATCTTTAGGTGTATTAGCAGTGTTTACAGTTTTTGCCTTCCTAAAAAATTTGGCCATCATCGTCATTGCCATCTTTGTCATCGTCGTCAGTCATTTAGTGGGTTAAGGCGCTCCCACTGGCGGATGTTTGGAATTTGTGGGTGCTTGCTACTGTCTATTTATTGTAGATGCCTGGTGGTCTGGTGGGTTAACGTGGTCCAGCTTTTTTTTTTTTTTTTTTTTTTTTTAGGTATGGGATTTACACTCCCGATATTTCGATGATCAAATTGGCAGGTGTTTGAATGTTAGGTGTGTTAGTGTGTGTTTAGATTAGGTTAGTGTGTTAGGGTGCCTGGTGATCAAGTGGATTCGGGTGGTGGGTGGTGGTTTGGTGGATTCAGGTTCCTTGTGGTCCAGCGAGTTTGGGTGCTTGGCGGTGTGGTGGGTTGAGGTGCCTGGTGCCTCAGCAACCACAGCTCAGGACTGTATATCATTTTTGGGAGTGATTCAGTTCCATCAGGGGAAAACAAACCAGGTAATATTTTTCTTTATTTTCAGGAGGCAAGTTGACTTCTAACAAGATGGTATCAAGACAGCAAGATCAACCCAGCTGCGTAAAGGAAATTCTTATATTCCAAGAAGAATGGTAATGTGTTAAAACTGCATCTCTCTCTCTCTCTGCTTTAACTTTGCCTAAAATTACCATGCTAGCCATGAAGTGCTTTGGGAAGGGTTTAATTTTACATCAGAGAATCTTGTTTAGTTGTATAAAAGTAATTATGCTAGTCACGAAGAAATGCTGTGGAAATGTAGAGCCATCGCTGTTTTTGTCTGTTCTGAACAAAGTATAGTAAGTTGCTAAAGGAAATATTTTTGCCAAGTTAAGGCGAAAGAACTGTAGTTGTATATACAGAAAGTCCTCGTTTATGTGCTAGTCACGAAGAAGTGCTGAGGAAAGTTAGTGAAAGAACTATAGTTGCGTATACAGAACAACCTCGTTTATTTATTTATTCATTTTAATAATCTAATTAGTTTACTAATTTTGTACCCATTCTAGTTTATACGCTAGTCATGAGGAAGCCCCAGGCTTATCTCAGCTTGAACATGGTGGACTGCAGGCTGAATTCGTCCTTCACCTGTAGTCCATCATTATCCTTTGGGAGGATAGGGAGGGATGTGACTAGTAACCAAGGAGACTCGTGAATTCAACCCTCTCCAGTGCCTTGAAAGTGGGTTAGGGAACCGATGTTCCCTTGTGGCTGATAATGCCCTGCAACAGCGAGGCATGGGGTGTGGGTTTGGTTCTGGATGGCTGCTGCATTTCTCTCTCCACCCAGTGAACAGGGACACCATAGTAGGCTCCGTCACCCCGTTATCTGGTTATATAGTTACCACCCAAATCTGTAAATGGTTTCCTTGGTTGTAGGCACCTTGTGTAGAACCACCTGAAATGGAAAGAAAAGTAAAAAGTGACAGGAAGGAAAGGGAAAAGTGGGGAGAGAGGACAGAAAAGGAAACAGAATGATAGAACTTGAAGGAAGAAGTAGGAAGTACTGCAGTGCAACCCAATTCAAATCTCGAAAGTTTGGAAACATCTGAAGTTCAAATACCATATAATATGAAGTCAATAATTCTTATTTCTCAAAATTAGCTCACAAATCACCGCAGACTCGAGCATTTGAAACTGACAACTACACTTGTCTATTATTGATGACCTACAAAATTCTATTATAGCATGGTTTCAAACCTGACAGAACCCCATTCACTTTTGCCTCATTTGATGACATTGTGTAATCTCACTGGAGGATTGATATCACTAAACAAAAATATCTAGGGTTGGCGGCGATACTGTCAAAACAGAGGGAGAGTGGCCATGTGCGGTTTGCCACAAGGGTGTAGGAAGTAACTGCGTTTTGTTCAGTGTTTGTGATAGGTGAGTGCATAAGAGATGTAGTGGTATTAGAGACAGGCTGCAAAAAATGCTGATTTGATGTGTGTGGTGTGTTGGGGGGAGCATGCAGAGATTGCCAGACAAAATGACTGATCTTTCCTGTGAGTCTCTTAAGTGTGTAGAAGAGTTTATTTATTTAATTTTATTTTGGGGACACGTTATGTGCTTGAGGTGGGGCTGGTGTTAGGTCTGTGGCTAGGGCGAGGAGAGGTTGAAGTTCAGGGAGCTGTTGCCTCCTGACACTGAGAGGGCTCTCCCTCAGTGCTAAGTGCTAAGGTATCTTTGTTTGCGGCATGTGTTAGGAGAGTAATGCTGCATGGTGGTGAGACTGGGTAGTGAAGGAAGAGGATATTCTTATACTCAGACATACAGAAATGATTGAATAGATTTGTGTGTAGTGCAACCTTGAATGACAGGCCTTGGGAGGGGGTGTTAGTATTGCAGTTTGAAGAGTTGAGAGGAAGGATGGCAGCTGAATGTATTGGTGTTGTGATAAATGAGGGTAGACTGCGATGGTCTGGGAATGTGGCGAGGATGGAAGGTAACTGGGTGTGGAGGATGAGAGGTGTGAATGTTGAGGGTATAGTTGTGACATGGAGAAGAAAAGAAGACCTGGGATGAAGTCATAGTGAGACTTCAGGGATAAGGGACTGAACAGGGAGACTGCCAGAGATAGTGTAACATGGAGTTGCCATTAAGTGACCAAGGTAGACGCATGCAAGCACTTTGGAGCCTTGATAAACGATACGCAAGTAAACGAAGTAACCAAGGAGGCAACTTCATACCTCATAACTGGTTCATCAAGCAATGCAACCCCCACCTTTTTTTTTTTCACCCATTTCTATCTGTTGAAAAGTTTACCTATAAAGCTTATTAAGCAGGGTAAAAATTTTTCATTACCAGTTGTACAGAAGACTTGGGTTTAGGCCATACCTGTGACCTTAAATGAGGACATCTGTATATGCACTGTCTATGTATTTGTGGATGTGGGAACATCTCGTGGCCATTAAGTCAGTCAGCCCCTTTGATTTTCCAGCAGTTCTTGTGTTGTAGATTGAGTGTATTGCTGCCCTCATGATCCCACATCCATTACCTATACAGTATATTTATGTGTAGACAATATAATGTTTTCTTCCAATAAATGATTGTTTTATATAATGCTTTAGTTTTATGTAGTGGAGTACACCTTTTTTCGCCTTTAAGACAAAATACGAGACACAACTTGATTGACAAGGAAGTTGTAGAAATTCTTATATACTGTATGTTGAAGGTAGGCTAGTAATGTTAATCGTACTTTTTAAAAACTTCGTCAGTTGTTTTGCCAATGAGTGAAGTATTTTTGCAAGTCTTAAATCAAAATACTAAACACACAACCCAAGCAGTGCAGCTAAAAAAAAAAAAAATCCATGGTCCCGGTGCAGACAAAAAATTAATTGAAACTTCTCGACATTTTGCTTAGTGTCAATAGTGATGCAGCGTGCCAGTTTTTATTCCCTCTGATTAAAACTGCTGCATTTTTCTCCTATTTCTATCGCTATGTCAATGGTCACTGCTCCTCTGAACTGTCTATGCATCCATCCATGTCTACGACGGGTGCATAGCACCCATCTAGAAGTAAACTATCATACCTTTTCTGTCGAACTTTGTGATTCAAGAGTTAACTGTTACTCCCCAGTTGATGTATGCAACAGGTCAACTCTGGAACTGCATTTCTCTTCATTTCCCACTGCCTATGACTCTCTAGTCCTTTAATCGCTTTGTCCAGGCATCTCAAAATTAATGGATCTTGAATTTTGGTCATCTTTTTAATTTATTATTGGAGCGAAAAATGTTTGTCTTAGTAGCATTTGGTTCGTTCTTCCTTGCATTAAAAAGATATTTTGATTAATTTAAATTGTTCTGGGAACAACGTTGCCTTAAAATGAGCTGCTATAGTGTTGGACTTATAGACCAGTTGCATGGGTATGAAATGGCTGGGTAGGCCGGGAACAGCATACTGATTTAATAATTATTAGTTGGCTACTTGCACCAGACCATGAGCGATAATTTAAATTTCAGCCCGTCTCGGTTTAGATGCGTGTCTCGTTGTTTATTACAGGATTAAAAATTAATAAGTGGTGTAAACTGTAAAGGACGGTTCATAAGGGCGTAAGCTAACTGTTTTTTGTTCAAAGGTTCTTTAAGTGAAGAAAGTCTTAAAGGCGAGAAATGGTACTTCTTAAATATATAATTTGTGGCTTTATCATCACTGGAGTGAAGGTGTTTTGTTTATTTATTTTTTTAAGGACTCTGTTAATGTTAGATACGTTATGACGGCATTCCACCGACCGAGGATGAAATGGAGGGATGCAGTGGAGAGGATGGAGAGTGTGTGAAAGAATTAACTAGGAGAGTCTATGATTGTGGTGGAGGGGGAGACCAAGGATGAGATGGAGGGATGGAATAGAGAGGATAGAGAGTGAAAAAATAAACTAGGAGTTTGTATGTGACTGTGGTGGAGGGGGAGACCAAGGATGAGATGGAGGTGTGGAGTAGAGGGGATTGTATAAGCTGGGGGAGGGGGGTGGAGAGAGAGTAAGTAGGAGAATATGAGTGAGGAGGTGGGGGTTGAGGATGAGATAGAGGGATGGAGTGGAGAGGTACCATTGGGGGGGAGGTGTGTAAGGTGGGGAATGGAGAGTAGGTGACTAGCTAGGAGAGTGAATGTGATCGAGGTGGAGGGGGTGGGGGAGTCCAAGGATGAGATGAAGTATATGAGAGAGGGGGATGTTAGCTGGGGGGAGGGCAGCGAAATGGCAGGGGGACGGGGAGGCAATGTGTACCCTTACAGGATTAAGGAGTCTGGGTATGGGTAGAGATAGATAACTTGCCCACACCTTCACATTTTTTATTATAGTAATATGGCCATGAATTATATATTTTTAAAGATTTATTTGAGATTATACTGTGAACCTTAACTTGGGCTAAAATTTTAACCTTTCCAGAATGAATTAAAAGTTGCAAAAGAATCATAAAACATGAGGCTAGTCACAAGCATACTATGAAAAGGATTTTGAGCCATAGAATTGTCTTTCTATATCTGAAGTTACTGTGTGTGAACCAGATGGAAAAACATGAAAAATTGGGCCAAGTTGCAGTGAAGAGTATAAAATTATATTCAGTCCAATGTGATTTACTTGATGGATATTTAACATGCACCACAACCACTGCATGTCAGTATCGTTGAACCCGTTCAGTACAATGTCGTCTTTTCTCAGTTTATTGTTGCTACATTCCAGGTGATTTAAGGTTTATTCTTGCTGCTGCCAGAATATTTTGTTCAGCTTAGGAAGGATTTTCGTACCATCCCTGCCCCCTTGCTATATATCCAGCCATACCCTGGTTTTCTTGCCCTGCCCCACCCCTCCAGTATGTCACCCCCTTAAGCTGAATAAAATCGTGTGGTGTCAGCTGGAATAAAATGTCCACGTACTGAAGGGGTTAATTGCCCTACTCAGTCCATTGATATATGCCATTTTGACTAATAATCTTGCATTGCTCAGTGACATGTGAGTAATTGGTACTGAAACTGTGGCATGTAGGGTGCGATGTTTGTGTACGACAATACTTTGAATTGATCTTTAACATGCATTAATGCAAACACAGGCGGCAATGGGTGCACAGTGTTTAGCAATGCATGTTAACACAGCCCTTCTCATCCTTTGTTGATTGCCATGTGTGCTTGTATAGCTCTGCTCGGCTTTAGCTGGGCAGAGCAATGCAAGACATGGCATATACAAAGTGATGAGAAGGGCACGCTCTTGGAGGCATAAAAGTCAGGGGCACAGAACCAATCTCGATAAATCGGCCACGAAAATACGGACTGGCAACCCTCACACCTTGGTGTTACCAGTCCGTATTTCTCTGACCGATTTATCGAGATAGGTTATTTTTCCACTTTCTCCATACTTGTATATATATGCTGTGGAAATAAAATAAGGTCTTATTACAATGTCTTTATTATAAAACCTTTTTGGTACATTATTTTTTCAAAGTCCACATTTTAATATATGTAAAAAAAAAAAATGAGTATAATACCAAGACATATATATGAATAGTACGGAGACATCACTTCATACTATTCACATATGTCTTGGTATTACTCTATTTTTTCAAAGTCCACATTTTTTACACATAATATGAAAGATATAAAAAGAACTTCGAAAAATATTGAGGTAAAGCATGAAACAGGACTTAATGAACATGCAAGAGCTGAGCATGAACATATATTCACAAAAGATATAATACTATTCAGGCAAAGACATCTAAGACATATATACAGAGATATTACACAACGGGCAATGCAGGGGAGGGAAGACGAGAGCAGGACAGCACGGCAGATAAAGGTGAGTATGGCAGAGGGATGGCAGGGCAAGAACAGTAGAGATGACAGGGCACAGTAGGTGTGAAAAGTAGAGTATGACTGGGTATGGGCAGGGCATAGCAAGGGAAGTAAAACACGGCATGAAAGGGTTGGCAGGAGAGGACACTGATGGAAGGACAGGACATGGATGGCATAGCAAGGCTGGAGGGGAGGACAGTGCAAGGGTGCAGGGTAGGTAAGATATGGCATGACAGGACAGGGATGGCAAGGTAGGATATGGTTGGATATGACAAGGGTGCAGGGGAGGGCATGACAATGATGGCAAGGTAGCAGTGCAGAGGGGAAGGGGTACAGGGCAAAGCAGAAGGAAGCATGGAAAGGCATGGGTGCAGGGCAAGGATGCAATGAAGGGCAGGGCAGAGTAAAGAGAAAGGAACATGGCAGGGTAGAAGACTGGGAAGGGAAGGGAAGGCAACAGAGCAGGGTGGTGGCAGGGTGGGATGCAGGATGGTGGTGGTGGTGGTGGTAGGGTGGTGGTGGTGGTGGTGGTGGTAGGGTGGTGGTGGTAGGGTGGTGGTGGTGGTAGGGTGGTGGTGGTAGGGTGGTGGTGGTGGTAGTGTGGTGGTGGTAGTGGTGGTGGTGGTGGTAGGGTGGTGGTGGTGGTGGTGGTAGGGTGGTGGTGGTAGGGTGGTGGTGGTGGTGGTGGTGGTAGGGTGGTGGTGGTGGTGGTGGTGGTGGTGGTGGTGGTGGTGGTGGTGGTAGGGTGGTGGTGGTGGTAGGGTGGTGGTGGTGGTAGGGTGGTGGTGGTAGGGTGGTGGTGGTGGTAGGGTGGTGGTGGTGGTAGGGTGGTGGTGGTGGTGGTAGGGTGGTGGTGGTGGTGGTAGGGTGGTGGTGGTAGGGGTAAGGTGGTGGTAGGGTGGTGGTGGTGGTGGTAGGGTGGTGGTGGTGGTGGTGGTAGGGTGGTGGTGGTAGGGTGGTGGTGGTGGTGGTGGTGGTGGTGGTAGGGTGGTGGTGGTGGGTGGTGGTGGTGGTGGTGGTGGTGGTAGGGTGGGTTGCAGGGTGGTGGTGGTGGTGGTGGTAGGGTGGTGGTGGTGGTAGGGTGGTGGTGGTGGTAGGGTGGTGGTGGTGGTAGGGTGGTGGTGGTGGTAGGGTGGTGGTGGTGGTAGGGTGGTGGTGGTGGTAGGGTGGTGGTGGTGGTAGGGTAGTGGTGGTGGTAGGGTGGTGGTGGTGGTAGGGTGGTGGTGGTGGTAGGGTGGTGGTGGTGGTAGGGTGGTGGTGGTGGTAGGGTGGTGGTGGTGGTAGGGTGGTGGTGGTGGTAGGGTGGTAGGGTGGTGGTGGTGGTAGGGTGGTGGTGGTGGTGGTGGTGGTGGTGGTGGTGGTAGGGTGGTGGTGGTGGTGGTGGTGGTGGTGGTGGTGGTGGTGGTAGGGTGGTGGTGGTAGGGTGGTGGTGGTGGTAGGGTGGTGGTGGTAGGGTGGTGGTGGTAGGGTGGTGGTGGTGGTGGTGGTGGTAGGGTGGGTTGCAAGGTGGTGGTGGTGGTAGGGTGGTGTTGGTGGTGGTGGTGGTGGTGGTAGGGTGGGGTTGCAAGGTGGTGGTGGTGGTGGTAGTAGGTGGTGGTGGTGGTTGGGTGGTGGTGGTGGTAGGGTGGTAGGGTGGTGGTGGGGGTGGGGTGGGGGTTGGGTGGTGGTGGTAGGGTGGTGGTGGTGGTAGGGTGGGTTGCAGGGTGGTAGGGTGGGTTGGTGGTGGTGGTGGTGGTAGGGTGGTGGTGGGTGGTAGGGTGGTGGTGGTAGGGTGGTGGTGGTGGTAGGGTGGTGGTGGTGGTGGTAGGGTGGTGGTAGGGTGGTGGTGGTGGTAGGGTGGTGGTGGTGGTAGGGTGGGTTGCAGGGTGGTGGTGGTGGTTGTGGTAGGGTGGGTTGCTGGGTGATGGTGGTACCGGTTGGGTGGGTTGCTGGGTGGTGGTGGTGGTAGGGTGGGTTGCAGGATGGTGGTGGTGGTGGTGGTGGTAGGGTGGGTTGCAGGATGGTGGTGGTGGTGGTGGTGGTAGGGTGGGTTGCAGGATGGTGGTGGTGGTGGTGGTGGTGGTGGTAGGGTGGGTTGCAGGATGGTGGTGGTGGTGGTGGTGGTAGGGTGGGTTGCAGGATGGTGGTGGTGGTGGTGGTGGTGGTGGTAGGGTGGGTTGCAGGGTGGTGGTGGTAGGGTGGGTTGCAGGGTGGTGGTGGTAGGGTGGGTTGCAGGGTGGTGGTGGTGGTAGGGTGGGTTGCAGGGTGGTGGGGGTGGGGAGGCTGGATGCATGGTAAGATGAGGAGGAAGAGGAATGAAGAAGAAATGAATTGGAAGGGGAAGAAAGAGAAGGAGGAGGAGAAGAGGGAGTGGAAGGAGGGAGGGAGCCTACAACAATACATAACCAGCATATATATGAAATACTAAAAAACACAGAGAATAACACTAAAATCAGCATTCACTTGTACTGTAGTATAATGCCAACAACAGGTACTATTAATTTAAGCTTCAGGAATTGCTTGTTAGAGTAAAATAATAACACTAATAAAACTTACTGGTAAACCTCTATCAGTAACTCCTCATTTAAGATACTTTTACTAAGCACGATTTCTCTATTAATCTGTCAGTCAAAAATACAAACACTTTTCACATAATATACTTCTTAATTAATCTAAAAAATGTGCTGTCAAAGATCAACGTTAACTGATCTAAAAATATTACTATTTCAAAGTTAACACTAATACATATCTTGGTAATTACTTGCTGTCTTGCATTATGATCCTTAAATGCATGAGGAAAAGTCCCTCTTGCTGGGACCTAACGCTAACTTCAAGCAATGTTCACTTATCAGCAATTGACGGGAATATACAATATATCAATTGTTAAACAAGGAATTACTTTTTGCTGGCATTATACACAAACGAAAATCACAATTTACACATATTCAGTTTGTAATAGTGTGGAAAATGTGCCATTAGATCTCAGATGATGTTTAAATATATGACAGTCCTATGCTTATATATACTGAGGTGCTGCGATCACCTTGAAATTCTGAGTGATGGGCCTGTAAAGGCAGTTCGATAATTTTATATCATTCGGTTTATCTGGGTGTTGGGGAGTACCGTAGTGTGTCCCGTTGAATGACGAGGCCTTGAATTTCTGGTGTGAAGTTGGGATTGTCTCTCTTTCTGTTGCCTCTAGCAATGTGTCTTTTGTCTGCGCTTTGAATAATTGTAATGAAAGTGTGAACAGCGGTGTTGATGTTTGTGATGGGTGTACTGTTTAATGTTTCCAAGGCAATTTAGTCCTTGCACATGCTTGAGAAAATAAGGCAAATGGCTACCGGTATGTGATTTGAAACAGTATATATATCAAGATACTTTAGGCCATTGCAGCACCTTATGATCTTCCCATATAGTTATAAATTTAAAACAGGTGAAGATGACATTACAACGGCACATTTTTCCACACATCTACAAATAAGAATAGAAATAAAAAGATGACTTATTACAATTCAGCACATATATAACTATACTCAGTTTGTTTCCATCTGACAAAACTAGGCCACTTTTATAATTTCGGTACTAACTCATAGGTGAATAAAATTAAATGTCTTTGTGATGAGGTAGGGATGAGCCTTCTTGGTTACTAGCCAAATTAACTCTCCAATCTGACTGCACTTCCATCATCCAAGCTAAGAGGTTACGAATCTTGTCAGGAGAAATAAACTGACTACAGCATAAATCAATAGAAATGAAAAGGCACCAAGAAATATACTTAATCTTTGACATAAATGAACGTTACCTAAGGATGCTTGTAGCTTTTAATTTCTTAGTGCTATTCAGGGCAGTATATATATATTTTTTTAATGCAGAGGAGAAACTGAAAGCTGCAAGAAAAAAATAACAAAAAGGGAGCTAATTTCAAGCTACGTTAATATTTAGATTCTTGCACACACTCCGCTTAAAAGACTGAAGGTCATAGGCAGATGGAAATGCGGTATAAACTAATATAAATAAGTTAAAAATAAAGATAATTATTATCCTTAGACCTCCAAGCATCATTCAGTTGAATAAAACCATCTGATGTTAGGTGGAATAAAGACAGTTGCTCTCCCACTTACAAACATCTGAGGTACGAACGATTATTGTTGACAAGATTAAATATTTACCAGATTGAGATTTTATTAGACCTTGTGGTTGGCATTGTAATTACGAAGTTCACAGCCTCATAGTGCCACGGGTTGACTCCTGGCACTGCAGCATCCTATCCTATCATCATCATTGTTGTCGTTATCGTTGTCATCAATTATCAAGTAAAATGAGTACCTAGATTAAGTTAACTGGCATTGTATACTCTAGTGGTGGATAGATCTGATTACTGAGCTAGCACTGCCACTGGTCCTAAGTATCATCATCATTAGGCATTATCATTAGCTATCATTATTAGGCATTTACATTATCATCAGCAGTCCTAACTCCTTTTCCCACCCAAGGATGGGGTGAAGAATTCTCTACTAAAATTTCGTAAGTAGGGGAGCAACTGTTATACTCTGTCCACCTCAGCTTGCCTTAAAAGTGATTTGGAAAGGATGCAGAGCCACAGTACTGCTAGCCTTGTCTTACTCTGCTTTGGGGATTAGGCTGCCAAAGGACAAAACTCTCCGCCAAGTCAAGGTGGACGAACCAACAATTTCTAACTCACAATTCAGAAGGGTGGTTGTAGCTGTAGTTGTTGTTGTAGTAGTAGTTGAGGTGTTGACAGTTAATGAAGATGCATGGCTCAGGCAACCTCTTCAGGGATGTCAGAGGTATTTTCCCAGAGGTCAGAGGCCACTGTGTAGTGGGAGACAAAACTGAGCCAGCTGCAGCATCCCCAGCACAGCAGCAGCGGCGGCACCTCCAACACAGCAGCATCGGCAGCACTCCCAACATGGCAACAGCGACGGCACTCCCAGCACGGCTACAGTGTGGTCATCCCCAGCATGGCAGCAGCAGCAGCACCCTGAACACAGCAGCAGCAGCGGCACACCCAGTCCAGCAGCATTGGCGGCACCCGAACACAGCAGCAGGGGCAGCACCCCCAGCACAGCAGCAGCGGTGGCACTCCCAGCACGGCAGCTTTAATGCATCTAAGACTCAGTTCTTACACCTATCAACCCGACAAAATCTTCCACAGGTATACCCACTAATGTTTAATAATATTCAGCTTAATCCTGCATCATCCTTGAACATGCTTGGGGTTTCATTTACTCGGGACTTATCTTGGAAAGATCATATTGCATCTCTTGTAAAATCTGCTGCCAAGAGATTGGGTGTGCTAAGCCGACTCCGCTCTTTCTTTACCCCTGCACAATTGTTGACTCTATACAGGGGTTTTATCCGCCCCTGTGTGGAGTACAACTCTCATGTGTGGGGAGGCTCCCCACATACAGATCTTCTCAATAGGGTGGAGTCAAAGGCTTTTCGTCTCATTAACTCTCCTCCTCTTACTGACTCCCTTCAACCTCTGTCTCTTCGCCGCACTGTTGCATCTTTATCTCTTTTCTATCGCTACTTTAATGGTCACTGCTCCTCTGAACTGTCTGCTTGCATTCCTCCATCTCTACGACGGGCGCGTAGCACCCGTCTGGCAGCAAACTCTCATCCCTTTTCTGTCCAACTCTCTAATGCAAGAGTTAACCGTTACTCCCAGTCTTTCATTTATGCAACAGGTCAGCTCTGGAACTGTCTCCCTCTGTCTGTATTTCCTGCTGCCTATAATCTCCAGGCTTTCAAATGTAGTGTGTCCAGGCATCTCAAAATGATCGGATCTTGAATTTGGCTCTCTATTGTATTTTGTTTTTCTCTTGGAGGGAACTGTTACTGCGGGCTCATGGACTTTGGTTCCTTCTTCCTCGCATTAAAAAAAAAAAAAAAAAAAAAAAAAAAAAAAAAAAAAAAACAGTACCAGCAGCTGCAGGAACAGCTGGTCAGCAGGACAACAGCACAAGTAGCACAGATGGACCCTGAAAATACAACAAGCTTTTAGAAGACATTCTCAGGTTTGCTGATGATTTATCCCTCTGTCTGTGGAGGAATTCAATACAGATCTTAACTACCCAAAATAGTACTGGTGCTACTGCTGGACTGGCTTTAATAGGATGAGGGGGGGGGGCTGCCTGATTATAATAACATTTCTCAGTCCCATCTCTATCCTCCGACAGAAGAATGGTGGACTACAGTACAGAAGGGTAATTCAGCCTGCAGTCCACTGGGTTAATGTTCTGATGAGCCTGGGGTTGCAACTACAACCATTATTACGCAAGACCTAAGATCAACATCCATTTTTTTTTTCATTTGACTGGCTCAATTCCCTGGTTACAGTCCCTCAAGTGCTTCCTTATCTCCAGAAAGGAGGATGGTGGACTGCAGCAGATGGGTAACTTCATGTCTGCAGTCCACTGAGTTCCCATTTCAGATGAGCCTGGGGCCACAACAACTACTATAGCTTGGGGAAAATTGGCAGATCTACTTCACATTGAGAAAAGGAGCTGTAATAAGCTTCTATCTATCTATCTATAATAATAATAATAATAATAATAATAATAATCCATCCATCCATCCATCATCCAATCTTATGTTGCACCATGAGGAGATTAAGAACCCGGGGCTAGGCAAGTTGGTCCTGAAATTTAAGATAAGAGTGACCAGCCTCACTCATCCCTGAGTGGCAAAAAGTCAGCAAAAAGCCCCAACCACCCCTTGGATATAAACCTGCACCGGCTCAATCCGAATGGAGCGCCGTCATTACACACTGAACCAACCGGCGCCAAAATAATAATAATAATAATAATAATAATAATAATAACCCCACTGCACCCCACCCAACCTCCATCCAACCCCACTGCATCCTACCCAACGCCCATCCTTCCCCAATACACTCCGCCCAACCCCTATCCTAACCCACAGCACCCCACCCAACCCTCATCTTACCCCGCTGCACCCCACCCAACCCTCATTCTACCCCACTGCACCCCACCCAAACCCCATCCTACCCCACTGCACCCCACCCAAATCCCATCCTACCCCACTGCACCCCACCCAAACCCCATCCTACCCCACTGCACCCCACCCAACCCGCATTCTACCCCACTGCATCCCATCCAACCCCGATCCTACCCCACTGCACCCCACCTAACCCCGATCCTACCCCACTGCACCCTACTCAACCCCACTGGTATCTAATCCCTCCAGTTCAAAAGTTTACTGAAGAAAATTGTCTGAAGGTAGAAGAAGAATATGGAAAAAAATAACAGCAGAGAAATTAAATAAGGGTAAGGTAGGGTAGAGCAGGGTAAGGTAGGGTACAGCAGGGTAAGGTAGGGTAGAGCAGGGTAAGGTAGGATAGGGTAGGGTAGGGTAGAAGACAGGAGTGTAGGGTACGATGAGCTGGGTAAAGTACGGTAGGGGAAGGTAAAGTAGAATGGGGCAGGGTAGGACAGAGGACAGTAGTGCAGGGTGGGGTAGGGTAGGGTGAAGTGTAGAGTAGATTAGGGTAAAGTGCTCGGGCAAAGTAGGTTAGGTTTAGTTGGGTATAAACAGATAGGGTAGATTAAATACAGTGGAATAGGACAGTCAGACAAGGTAGGTTAGGATGGTAGGGCAGTGTAGGGCAGACTAGGGTAGGGTATTGTCAGACATGGTAGGTTAGGTAGTGAAGGGTGGGATGCGGTAGTCAGTAAAGGTAGATAAGTGCTGGTATGATAGGTTAAGGTAATTTCAGGCAGCGAATCCTATTTTTCAAACTGGAGGGGTTAGAGATAAATTTCTCTGAGTCCTTCGATAAGACAAGGCTACCTACAGCTGAATAAAATCGTCTGGAGGTTTCAAAAATTAAATCTAAAACATCTACACATGATTTAAAAACATCTGGCCACCTACGGGACTCGATCCTTGGAGCCTAAAACACTGTATAATTAAACTGGTGATGTTAATTTTTACTCTCACTTTTTGGTGTGTGTAATTCACCGGGTCGGTCAGGATCACTTGATGGTCGTGATCGTCAGCTTTAACCCTCCCGGAAGGGAGCTGAGAGCTCATATAGTCCGATCTAAGGGCAACGCTGTGACCTTCACACACGCACACACCCGTCCCCTTGCTCCAGGGGGACAGTAACCACCCACTTCGTCAATGAAACTTTTCGCAACCTGAGCGAGGCGCGAACTCCCGTCCACCAGTTGGCAAGCGAGAACGTTACCACTGCACCAGTGTGTGTGTGTGTGTGTGTGTGTGTGTGTGTGTGTGTGTAATGTGGCAGTGTGAAGTTGCCTGCCTATCCATCCATCTCTCCCTCTCCCTCTCTCTCTCTCTGTCTATCTATCCATCCATCTATCTATCTATCTATTTAATATAACAAATGAAGGACAGTGACATTAAGAAAAATATGACTTAGCGCTTAACGGAGAGAAGTGATGGCTGGCTGGCTAACGAACTGGCTTTCTGACTGGCTTTTTCCTGGTTTTCTTCCTGGCTTTCTTCCTGGAGGACTTTCTTTTTGGCTTGCTGTCGATTTCCTGCAGTTCCGTGCGTCTATCTGTGGACAAAAATCATCCTCCTCCTCCTCATCATCATCATCATCTTCATCATCATCATCATCATCATTATCTTCATCATCATTATCATCATCATCATCATCATCATCATCATTATCTTCATCATCATCATCATCTATTATTATTATTGTTACTATTTTTATTCTTATTCTTATTGTTATTCTTATTTTTATTATTATTATTATTGCCCACTCTCCATCTTCAGTGCTGAGATAATAACAGATTAATGCTGGAATATATGCTAGTCACGAAGAAGTGCCGTGTAAGTGGAGCCGCAATACTGTTTTATTCAGCCACTGAGCTACGGGAAATAAACTAAAATAATACTAGTCACGATGAAGTGCACAAACAGCTTCCATGTCACCTTGTCCTCCAACATCTGTCTTCCCTCCCTCCAGCTTACACAGTCCTCATTTTTCTCTCCACCACATCCCTGCACCTCTTCCTCTATCTCCCTCTCCTCTCTCACGCTCCACATCACTCAGATACACACTCTTAGTCAGTTTCTCATTCTCCATTATCTCCACATGACCAGATCATCTCAGGGTACTTCTCCCAACACTTTCCAGCACATCCACATCAACACCACAACGTCGTTCATTTGCTTTTCCACATTAACAGGCGATTTCCACGAAACTGCATCCCTGATTGTCTATGTCCACACCATTTTTCACACTAATAAAGGCGTTTTGGTTCCACGGAAAGAACTGGCAGCTATAAGAACTGACGAACAATATCCTCACTTACCTTTGTTTATCTCGGCAAGATGGGGAAGCTGTTTAAACAATATTAACACTGACAAAAATATACACACAGCTCGACCGTCCTCTCCCTCTTACGGTTAGAGCGTGACTGACGGGATTCGATGTTTCCTGGGGTTCAGCGAGCTCCAGTTCGAGATAACAGACCCGTTTTTATCATGCTGAATAATACTTAACTTTCATATTATTTCTGTCTATAAATTTATCTCTCTGTCTACAGCCAGACGCCTTGATCCCGTAAGGGGTGCCCACAAACAAATAGCCTCCATGATGCCTTGTTCCCTGCCATTTCTCTCTCAGCTTACACCACCTTCTCTCGCATACCTCTCGACTCCATTCCTGAATCTCATCCTCGGCCTTTCCCCCCCCCCTCCTCTCTCGCCCCTCTATCTCACTCACATACACTTTCCTAGTTAATTTTTCACTCTCTGTCCTCCCAACTTACAACCCTGTCTGTCTTATACCTCTCTGCTCCATCCGTCCATCTCATCTTCAGCCTCTCCCTCCCTGCGCCCCCTCCACCTCACTCACATACACTCTCCTAGTTAGTCTCTCACTCTCCATCCCCCAACTTACACCCTCCCTCTCATATACCTCTCCACTCCATCTCTCCAATTTTGCAGATGATACTAAAATAACCAGTAAAGTTACTTCAGCGTTCCAGTGGCAACAGTTACAAAATGAACTTAATAATTTGGCAGGTTGGGCAGAAAAAGAAGGTACTGGCAGGGCAAAGGGGCAGAGTCCAGTTGAGCCTTACCTGTGCACACCCATGACCACACTCTCGACATCACTACACCTTGTCCCAACCATCACCACCATCATCCCGGTCTGAGCTACCACCATCACCACCATCATCCTGACCCAATCATTACCACCATCACCATCTAAACACCACCACCAGTACTCACAAACTACAATCACTATCATCCTGACCCATCCATCACTGTCATCATCCATGTACCGTCATCACCATCTACACCCCACCCCCCACCAGCTACACAACACCACCACCCATTCGCCGTCACCCCCACCACCAGCAACATACCCCCAAATCTGCTGCCACCATATATATTTCCAGCTTCAGTAATTTGCATCTCTTCACCTCGTCATATAGAGTGAAGATGCTCTGACTCCATGACTTCCCCTTGTTGTAAGAGCCATTGCATTCACCTCGAGTACAGTTCTTTTACCTTAACTTGACGCAGATTTTCGTCTTTTGCAACTAATTTCTCGTAACTCTGTGGGAGAAATATGAAAAACTACGGCTATGCATCCTTTCCACAGCACTTCTTCACGAGTAGCATCATATTCTAGCGTTAATTTCTTTATAAAGTTCAGCATTCAAAACGGAGCAAGAGCAAATTTAAGCTTAGTTAGTGTGAAGAAAAACATGTGAGGTGAAATTACCATATCCTTAACAGCCTCAAAGAAGGAATGCTGGAGAGGGATGCCTTCATTTGGTGGCACTGATATAACAGGGCTGCTCAAGTGCCTGGTTACACAAACGTCCTCCATCTACTTCCCCATTCCCCAAAAGGAGAATGGTGGACTGCAGGAGGGGTCTGCTTCAGCCTGCAGTTCACTGGGTTTACGTTCACATGAGCCAGGGGAATCATCTGCTACTACTACTGCTGATGCTGATGCTCAAAGGAGGAGGGGTTCTCAGCTCCTGACTCTAGTTTCATATACATTATACAGTACATGAAGAGGTTTAAGTTGGGCCGAAACTGTTTTGTCCCCTCCATAAAACAGTAAAGCCTATCCATGTGTGTAGACTAAGATTCATTTCAAAGTGCTCTAACTCTAACCTGATAAATATCCCTAACCTCTTTTAAGTTTCGTTTATTGCCAAGTGTAATCAGACTTCGGGATAAATTTATCAAGTAAGCAAGAAGACTCATTCCAACCTCATAATTAAGAATGATCGAATTTCATGCAACCACGATTCAGCATTCAAGCTTTGGGAGTAGTTCAGTTCTGTCGGGTGAATACAAACTGGCTATTGTTGTATTTTCAGAGACGCAAGGAATAGATGGAGGAAGAGAAGGGATAGATACTGAATGTGGAACAATGGAGAATGAAGTAAAGTGAGTAGAGTCAGATGAAAATAGTGCAGATGCTTTACTAGGATTGTGAAAAATTAAACAAATAAAAGGCCATTCATATAAAATATATTCACTTTATTGCAGAGTAAGACCGATTTGATGTCATTTCGGTTCATGGTACAGGAAAAGAACATCATATAATACTCACATAACTCTTATAGTATTATTTCAGTAGGTCAGTCTATAGTAGTCCAAAATAACCATTAACATTACTTCAACTTTATTGGGGGTACTATAATCATATTTTAAAAACCTGAATTAATATTTTTATATTGATTAAACACAGAAGGAATTAATCATGGTAGTAGGTGGGGCGCGTACCATCTAGTCACAAAGTGTAGTGACACCTTCAGGCGACTACGCTAAATGACAACCCAAATGGTTTCTAATCGCCCAGAAAAAAATTTCCTTCGTTGGGTGGTAACCATATAATCAAATGGACACCTGTCTGGTGGTCGAGCGGATTATGATGCTCCCCATAAGATTTATATCCGAGGAGTGACTGGGGTTTATTACTCACAAAATGCCACTCAAGGACGAGCGACCGATCACTCTCACCTTAAATGTCAAGATTAAGTAGCCCAGTCCCGGACCCTACGTTCCTTGTGATGCAGTGGCGGACTGGATGACTGACAGACATACAGAAACTGATCTAGTGTAAGCATTCTTCACAAAACTTTCATTCAGTCTGAAATTATTCTGTACATACTCCACCAAATTTTACACTGCCCTGGCAAGTACGTTATCAATAAATGCTTAGCTTGTGTGAGTACCAGCCTGGCAGTCAGATGTTATGTGTTAGGTTGAAATTTTGCTTATAATATACAACCATAACAATGAATCCCACTTCACCCCGTTTAAAGTGTAGGGGCCCGAGGTTATGCCACAGTAGTCCAGTATTTTTAATGGTAAATGACTGGCCTTTGGTGGCATTACATGATCTAAAAAAAAAAAAAAAAGCAGAAAAATCTCGTCACCTCCTGGGGTTAGAACCTACTGTGGAAAAGTTGGGTGGGAGAGAGAAACAGGTTAAAGTTTGAATTCTTTATTTTCTCTTACGTTACGGGCTGCACAGAACCCATCTTCTGTGTAGCCCGAAACGTTAAAGAAATTCAAGAATCCCAGCTCTGTCCTGTCTCTCTCCCGCGCAACATTTTCACTCGTCACAGTAGATCCTGCTGTATGTATGGCCGCCACCACGACCGGGGCGTCCTAACCACTAAACCACCAGGCGCCTTAATATATCCTAAACGAGGAAATTACAGATACACAAATAAATAAATAAATAAAAGTCTAATTCTCGTTCTCCCAAAAGTTTACTGGTCCACTTATAATAAATGACACAGAGTTATAAGGCAGTGCATGGTATAACTAGCCTACGGTGCAAGATTACATACATAAAAATTTAGAGAGCTTTAAAAATGTATAGAGTTAATATAGTTCATAATTTTCTGTAATTTCATGCATTATTAGTTTCTCACATACGGTGGCACCATTATGTAATCCATATTTTTACAAAGCTACAGTTCCGGACAAAAGATCGCCAGCTAATCATTTCACACCGTACTCCATTTCAAACATAGAATTAAACTCAGCCACAGCTCACGCCCCTGCCCACACTCCATCACTCTAACTCCACTCGTAATTTTAGTCAACTCCAAATAAGAATTCTCGGTACAGGTGTTGGACATAGGGGAATATACAGTAGGTATATATGGAAGGGTGTAAGTTGTGGCCGTGTGTGATTCTAATTTTGAATGCCTATACACTGCGCCTCCTTCACACTTGGGACGTGTCTGAAACTTTCCTCTTCCATGCATCACAGAAAAATCCAAGTTTCTCTCAGCTTAGGAATATTAGCCAGCATAGATAGTAGTAGTCATCGCAGCCCTAGGTTCATCTGAAATGTGAACCCAAAGGACTACAAACTTAAATTGCCCTTCTGATTTCCACCATCCTCCATTTAGGGGACAAGGAAACACCTGAGGGGCGTGTGTATAACCAGGCAGTGGAACCGCCTGGTTATATCTTTGCCCCCACATGAAGGCGTACCTCTCCAGCACCAGCCAGCATAAGAAAATGAAACGCAGAGGAGGTGAAATATTAGGCGAAATTTTATCCCCGATTTACAGAGCTACTTTTTTTTTTTTTCCTTTTTTTAAGATTATGTGCTCATTTTCCTTGACTTGTTTATGCAGTTTAACCCTCTCACGGTCGGAACAACTCTGGTATTCTATTTCAACTAATGCTAAACGATTTTTTATCTTAAGCTGTGAGTCGCAGTAAGTTGAATGTTGATACTGTCTCCTTTAACCCTCTCACGCTCGGGACATTTCTATTCCAGCTAATGCCAGACGACTTGGAGCGAGTCAACAGCCTGAGAGTGTTGATTAATTTTCATTTCAACCACAATGGCTCTCCTTATCCTCTAAAAAATAAACAAATAAATAATAAGGATGCTCGCTTTCCTGGCCTAGTAAAACAAGTAAAATAGAAAGGAGCTCATTTTCCTTACAAAACTAGTCCCTGAATTCCTTTCCAATGGATTTTGCTTCTTCCTCTCCATCAATCACCGACACAACATAGTAGCTTAATAGATGAGGAAATCTCTCTCATTTATGTAGGTTTATTAGTCTTGAAGTACAATACCGTATATCCAGAAAGACCTGGGCTACGGTGTGTGTGTGTGTGTGTGTGTGTGTGTGTGTGTGTGTGTGTGTGTGTGTGTGTGTGTGTGTGTGTGTGTGTGTGTGTGTGTGTGTGTGTGTGTGTGTGTGTGTGTGTGTGTGTGTGTGTGTGTGTGTGTGTGTGTGTGTGTGTGTGTGTGTGTGTGTGTGTGTGTGTGTGTGTGTGTGTGTGTGTGTGTGTGTGTGTGTGTGTGTGTGTGTGTGTGTGTGTGTGTGTGTGTGTGTGTGTGTGTGTGTGTGTGTGTGTGTGTGTGTGTGTGTGTGTGTGTGTGTGTGTGTGTGTGTGTGTGTGTGTGTGTGTGTGTGTGTGTGTGTGTGTGTGTGTGTGTGTGTGTGTGTGTGTGTGTGTGTGTGTGTGTGTGTGTGTGTGTGTGTGTGTGTGTGTGTGTGTGTGTGTGTGTGTGTGTGTGTGTGTGTGTGTGTGTGTGTGTGTGTGTGTGTGTGTGTGTGTGTGTGTGTGTGTGTGTGTGTGTGTGTGTGTGTGTGTGTGTGTGTGTGTGTGTGTGTGTGTGTGTGTGTGTGTGTGTGTGTGTGTGTGTGTGTGTGTGTGTGTGTGTGTGTGTGTGTGTGTGTGTGTGTGTGTGTGTGTGTGTGTGTGTGTGTGTGTGTGTGTGTGTGTGTGTGTGTGTGTGTGTGTGTGTGTGTGTGTGTGTGTGTGTGTGTGTGTGTGTGTGTGTGTGTGTGTGTGTGTGTGTGTGTGTGTGTGTGTGTGTGTGTGTGTGTGTGTGTGTGTGTGTGTGTGTGTGTGTGTGTGTGTGTGTGTGTGTGTGTGTGTGTGTGTGTGTGTGTGTGTGTGTGTGTGTGTGTGTGTGTGTGTGTGTGTGTGTGTGTGTGTGTGTGTGTGTGTGTGTGTGTGTGTGTGTGTGTGTGTGTGTGTGTGTGTGTGTGTGTGTGTGTGTGTGTGTGTGTGTGTGTGTGTGTGTGTGTGTGTGTGTGTGTGTGTGTGTGTGTGTGTGTGTGTGTGTGTGTGTGTGTGTGTGTGTGTGTGTGTGTGTGTGTGTGTGTGTGTGTGTGTGTGTGTGTGTGTGTGTGTGTGTGTGTGTGTGTGTGTGTGTGTGTGTGTGTGTGTGTGTGTGTGTGTGTGTGTGTGTGTGTGTGTGTGTGTGTGTGTGTGTGTGTGTGTGTGTGTGTGTGTGTGTGTGTGTGTGTGTGTGTGTGTGTGTGTGTGTGGTTAAAGATAAGTGAGCATACTATATAGGAACTTGAAAGAATAAGGTAGTTATATCTTAGCAAAGTCAAATACAAACAATTTCATCACCTTACCCACAAAACACCACAACAACAATACTAACATCACAAAAAATCACAACACTGCACCACCAAAACCTCCAACACACCTCACCTGGAAATACAGTGAGAAATCGAAAATGCCAAAACAGTTACTGGATGCTGCTGTCTTGATCACTATTTCACGTATGCCTTTTTAAGGATGTTTAAAAATATAATGGACAAGTGTTAAAGACAAGTACACGATTCTGTGAGACATCAAGTGGTTAATGATAAAGTGGGCATGTTGCTAGTGACAGAATAAGATACAATACAAAAATAACAGTCTACGTGAACACAGTAATTTATATATATCTTAGATCACTAGATGAAATACTGAGTGCTATATAGAGATACCTTAGCGATAAAGGACTATAATAGTAATATTTATTAATCATCATCATCATCATCATCATCATCATCACCACCTGCACACCTTTTCCCGGCTACGGATAGGATGAGGTGCGTTTAAAACTAGATTAACACATACCATAAACATCTGCTCATCTTTGGTATTATGGCTATCATTAAATGCAATAAATTTATATACATATATATCTATGCAACCCTATAACAAAAATACTATGATTTATGATAAAATACAGTTTCATTATTAACAAACTACAGGCTTCATCTAAAAGCAGTAAAATATATGGACTCTCAAAGATCTCTGGGGAAGATCTATTGTTTATAATTATGTTTGTGGGACCTCCTGCACAAGTAGACTCAAGCTCCACAAGGTACCCATAAATAATACTAAACACAGAATAAACCCTTAATCAATTCTGGAAAAGCTATATTGTTCAGTATATATATATTAAAATATTTTTAACACCTGGACTGTTATATTTAAGCTTCCTGTGGGTACCTATACATTATACCAGTTATCGAATATACCGTAGTCTTAACTCTGGAAAAGATATATAACATATGTATTATGCTATTTTTGACACCCACACAATTAGAGCTAAGGTACCTGAGGTTACTAATAAAATATTACCAATCACAGACATAATTGTAGGTATTGTCATTGCTTGGATCACAAATAATTTACTGTACTGCTATCAAGATATGAACGCACCATCAAGCACCAGAAAAAAAAATCATTAGCTTGATACTGATCTCATAAAAAAGTTTTTGAGAGTTTTTATAACTGAATTAAATCATATATATATATATATATATATATATATATATATATAAAGTTTTCTTCGATATTTTCACTATTTCTATGATTGCTTAATCATTGATCATGGGCAATTAAGAAAATAAACTATGGCCATTTTGTCAGTCTGTCAACAGGTACATTGATTACATTAAATTTTATGCTTAACTCATGAACGGAATAAAGTAATTAAACATATACACCTACCTCCAAAGGCCTGGATAACAGTCAATAATATTAAGGTAACAAATGCAGTGCAACTGCTATTTCATCCAAAACATATATTACCAGACTATCATACTTTTACCCCTTCAGCCACACCAGATAGTAGTCTAGTTTATTCTTGCTGCCTCCAGACAAGCTTATTTCAGTAAAGATATTGTTATCCTCTATGGCAATGAGACCTGGTAGGTAAGAGAAGGGGATACATGTAGACTGGACACACTGAAAAAGAAAATACTGAGAGGGATGAGAGAAGGGGGGGGGGGTTACAGCTAACTCAAAAGCTCTGGATTAACTGTAGGTTATAAGTTAGGAACTGGATAGTTTATCATCTCAGTGTATCACTGGTTTCCGAGAGATTAGTACTGTACAAAAACGGCCGATTAATAAATAAACGAATAAATGGATAAACAAATATACAAAACTTGACACCGGACACCGAGTTACTTAAACGACTGATACACAAAAAAAAAAAAAAAAAAAAAAAAAAAATGGCTATACAATAAATCTACCTCTTATTTTAATCCTGTTTTCAGAAGCAACAAGATTTTCAGATTAAAACATTGGCAGAAATATAAAAGGAAAGAGATTTGTTTACCATCAATTTTCCTAAAGTTCGTTCACCTTATATGGGCATAAAAATTTCTTTCTAGGTCAGGGACAGAGTAAGACACTACTACGAACCTACATCCTTCCCATTGCACTTCTTCGTGACTAACATCATATTTTAGTGGTAATTTCTTGATACAGCTCAGTGGCAGAAAAAGACAATGTCATGGCTTTACATACCCTCCATAGCACTTCTTCTTGACTAGCACCATCCCCTACTGTTGATCTCTTGTTACAGTTCAGTGACGAAATATGACAATACTCTGGCTCAACATCCTTTTCATAATTCGTAAACCAGCACAAGTGTCACTTTTCACTCTTTTTCCTTCCCTCTCCTGTATTCCATTCTTCCCTTTCCTTCCCTCTCCTCTATTCCATTCTTCCCTTTCCTTTCCTCTTCATTTTCACCCTTCCTTCCTTCTCTCTCCCCTCCCTTTCAGTATCCTTCCCTTCCATCTCCTCTCTTCCTCCCTTCCCTCTCTCTTCTTCCCTTCCCTCTGCCTTTCGTTTCCACCTCTCCGTCCCATCTCCTCCTTCCTTCCCTCTCTCTTCTTCCCTTCCCTCTGCCCTTTCTTTCCACTCTCCCTCCCATCTCTTCCTCCCTTCCCTCTCTCTTCTTCACATCCCTCTGCCTTTCCTTTCTATCTTTCACTCTCCTCTCTTCCTCCCTTCTCTCTCCTTTCTTCCTACCCTCCCTTTCCATCCTTCCTCCCTTCCCACTCCCCTTCCCCCCCTCACTCTCACAGTTTAGTCTGGAGAGGGCATACAGTGGAGCCGCTCAAATGCCGCCTTCTCCAGCTGCTCTCGGTGGTCTGGATGAGAGATACGGATGAGCTCGTGGGCGCGCTGACGAAGGTTCTTGCCGAAGAGGTAGGCGATCCCCCACTCCGTCACCAGGTAGTGGAGGTGTGCACGCGTCGTCACCACCCCGCCGCCTGCATGGGGTGGGGGGTGTACGGTAAATCATCATCATCATCATATCATCATCATTTTTTTTTTAATCTAAGGATAAATTGAGGTAGGATCCAGAAAACAAAGCAAGAGAATATACGTAAGCTGAGGACCATCAATAGCTTATCTAGTGAAATAGGCTAGACAATCATGCACGTATCATTCAAGCCTCGGGAATTCTGGCTCCATCCTTCAAGTAATAAGTTAGTAAGGGGTGCCAGACGTTGGTCATGTGCTGCTCTGTATCGGCACTTACTTCCACTGCTTTTATCCATTTTCATAAAAATTTCGTGAATTAGCATCACCATCCTACACTTCCTTCTTACAATAATAAAAACGGTGTGAGAAGTATCTAAAACAGGAATATTAAAGCAAAAAGAAGAAAGAAGACAGAGAGAAAAGAAAAGCTGAAAAAAGAAAAATATGTATTTACAGAGTCCCCACTCAAATGAGCCACACATCCATTAGCTAATCATCTCTTACCTTTTATATGTTAGTGCCTGGCGCTGTATAGTTCAGTACTAAAAGCATGAGTATTAAGAATGTCGTTTTTACTGACAGAACTGGACCATTTCCATAACTTGAACCATAAGTGACGGTTGCATGAAATTCGATGAGTTTTAGTTGGAGTTAGGAATGAATCTTCTTGGTTACTGCTCAAAATGACCCTCTGGTCAGGCTACATTTGGCCACCAAACAGGGTTGTGTAGCTACAATGTTAAAAAATAGCGTGGCCAAGCCAAATTATGGGATGGCCCAGAAAGAATTCTTGAGGAAGAAACGGGTGTATTCCCCAGGAAATTTAGGGTGGTCATTGGGGTGGCCTGGTATATTTCAGGGGGGGCCAGTGTCACCCCGGCCACACCTTAAGCTACGTCACTGCTATCGCTTGTCCTGGAAAGGGTTAAGGGTCTTCATCAGGTTAGAAAAACCGCACTACAGACCACCAGGTCCAAGTATAGGGTAGAGATAGTTATGGCAATCAAGGGAGGGACCCACCTGGCTTGAGGAAAGGTACAATCTTGCTCTCCCCTTTGGATGTGGTGGACGGCATAGCTAAGATGGGCTTCCCCAGTCCATCCCGACCCACTGCCGCCCCTCTGATGAAATCCACCTGGCCACCCACACCTGCAAGATGGTAGGGGGTAGGAAAGGGGACGACTAATTAGAAAAATGTTAAATTCAGTGATAAGCAAACCGTATGTGTGAGAAGGATGAGTCACGGTGCAGAGGAATTAATGGTGCAGTGTTGCCATGGGTGAATGTGTGTGGGATGAAAATGATGTGCCCTGGGAGAGGAAAGGTAGGAGAGGAAAGGTGGGTGAGGAAGGGATGATGGGGAACGGCAAATGTGAAGAACCTTTGCTAGAGATGAACCTGGAAGGAAACAGGACGTTTAGTCAAAGATGCAAATGTTCCTGACTTTTATGCAAGTAGCAAACCTATCCATTAACTTATCTATTAAAATCATTGTATTATAAAAACTATATTATCAAGTATGAAACTGCTGATGTATATGTATAATCTGTACAAAAAGCTTACTTCTGTCCATCTATCTATTACCAGACGCCTTAATCCCGTAAGGGGTGGCCACAAACAAATCGTCCCGGAATTAAAACCTTACTTGTTTCGCATAAATTGATAAACAGTTTAAGAAGAAATAACCGGTATTTCTACATAAAATATAGATCGTCAAAGGTAAAGAGAACTGATATTGCTAAATTAAATGGTACTGGATATAGCGAGATAGAAACTGAAGACTCCAAAGCCAGCACCACAAAAAAAGGAAAAAATTAATTATGTCTTTCAGCATTCAAGCACCACGTAAATAAAAAAAAAAAATCATAAAACCAATTCTTCATTCTCCCCCTTACCTGAGTACATCCTAAAAAAAAAAAAAAAAAAAAAGAAAGGAGAAAATCTAAACTAATTCCTCTTACAGTATTCAAACCACGTAAATTAGAAAAAGAAA
>NC_136974.1:36168995-36218995 GCF_032717465.1 Coenobita brevimanus
TCGAAGATTATTTGTAAGAAGAGAGAGGTGAGGAAGAGGAGGAGTTGCCGAGAAAGATATAAGTGAGAAGAAACGTAGCTGGCGTGAACTATACTCTTAATCTGACCCCCCAAAAAAAAATCGTCTCACCATCTAGACTATTGAGTTGTGGCAAACGATTAATGCAATAATACTGCATAATGCTGGTCATAAACATGTACTAAAGTGCTAAAGAAAGGATGCAGGGCCATAGCACTTTCTCCTGCTGGCACTAAGCTACGTGAATTTCGTATGAAGATAGTCACAAATAAGTGCTAAAAAAGGGATGTAGAGCCGTAGAAGTGCATTTTTCTGCCACTGACCTATGTGAATAAAGCCACACAACGAGGAAAATCTGGGCCAAGTTAAGGTTAATGGAGTAAAGTGGATTAGTGTGCTAGCTATCGATCGAGGGGTGAGGCACTGGATACCACCCAAGGGAAACTGGCTGACCCCAGGAAAAGCGCCTAGTAAAAGAAAAAGAATTACCACTGGCTTAAGATTCTCTCTCTCTCTCTCTCTCTCTCTCTCTAACAGAAGTGCTCTAAATAGGGGCAACGCCTTACCCCTCAAAGAGAGGAGTGCATGGAGTAAAACTACATCATCAAATCTGTGGGAGGAGGAGGAGGAGGACAGGAAAAAGAGTTTGGAAGGAAGATGTTTGGGGAGGAGAGGAAGAGGAGAAGGAAAATCTGACAGAGGAAACAAAGTGGATAAGAGGACGAGTATGGGGAAATAAAGAACATGCAGGCTAAGATAGGCAAAGAAAGGAGTAAGAGATAATGGAGATAACCCACGGAAGATACGAGAATAGAAGAATAAGAGGGATCCTACCAAAGTAATAAAAATAATCCTGTGACTTTTTTTTTTTTTTTTCTAGAGAAGGGGGTACAGAGATGGAGCCCAGGTATCCCTCACCCTCGCAGTCCTTGTGTGTGTATAATGCTGGTCCCTCGGTGTGGATGTGGCAGATGCTGACATTCCTGAGGCCGGCGCTTTTTCCGTGCTCCGTCAGTGCCTCCACCAGCTTCAGGGGCGTGGCGGCCGCTCCGTGCACGAACACCACGTCACCTGCAACACAGATATACGTAACACATGCTACTTGTTACGCTTATGGGTGATACTGAATACTCTTATAATATTGCCAATAATAATAATAATAATAATAATAATAATATCTTCTTACGCATCTTTATTTTTGTCATTTTAATATTCACTCTGTTTTTATGAAGTGTTTGACGGGTGTATGAGTGAAGAGCGGAGTTTATCACTGACAAGAGCTCAGGGTCGTATTTACAAACTCTCCAAAGTCTAAGCAGTGTTTAAGACTGTATGTATGCACGTTTGTCTTCACTCAAACAGCTACCAAATAATGTATAATCAGATCGGAATTAGCGATTAAATGAAACACACACACACACACAGACACACACACACACACACACACACACACACACACACACACACACACACACACACACACACACACACACACACACACACACACACACACACACACACACACAAAGCCTTTAAAGCTGGTAGGGTCATATGGAGCGAAATAAAAAAGAGGGACTGTATTCTCTTAATTTTATCTACTGTAGATGTAAAATTGGCCTTCAAATACTAGTCACGAAGAAGTGCCATGAAAAGAAAGTAGAGCCGTACCGTATTGTCTTAATTGTGGCACCGAGCAAAGGAAAATAGGATGTAAAAGGACGAAAATCTGCGCCAAGTTAACGTGAATGAACCATAGTGTATGAGACTACGAGACGTGTGGTTGGAAGGAGATATATGGAAAGATAAGGTACTGTAGGAGAGTATATGAGGGAGGGTGGCGTGCTGTGGGAGGAAGGGCTATACTGCACACCCCTATGAAAAATAAACAAAAAAAATATAGGTATCACGCCTTTGAGGTTTGTCTGTTCTAGAAATGCACAAATTCGCCAAACATAGACAGATCCATGACAAGGGTATCCCACAATATACTGTACAATATAACTTTACGTAATTTTTGAGTAATAATAAATACCAAGAATAATATCAGAATTTCCATCAAAGGCAGGCACATATATCACAGCGCTTCGTCCGTTTCAAAGACATGGGTGTTTGAACTGCCACGATTATACGATTACCTTTTTTTTCTCTCTTCGTTTTTCTTTTGTGGTTGTGTGTACTGAAGGATAAAAATGCGAGGATATTTTTTAAACTAATTTTGCCATGGCCACCCCTTACAGGATGCGATGACAGGCAATATATATGATGGTAACTGGAGAGATTTTTCAAACCCAACTTCTTTTACGGCACTATAGGAAAAAGAGGTGGCAAAAGAGGTGGTGGTGGTGGTGATGATGATGATGATGCAGACGACGAGAACGATGATATTTCTACTGCTGATGTTGATGACGATGATGATGATGATGATGATAATGATGAATGAGTAGAGAGAGAGAGAGAGAGAGAGAGAGAGAGAGAGAGAGATGAGCAATATAGGCACAGGAAGGTAACACATGGCCACCCTTGGACATATAAATATAATGACCTTCCGCCCTTGGAGAGCTTATCACCTGTCACGGAGGACGAGGGGAGGAAGAGAGTGAGGATGAGGTGGGGAAGAAAGAGAGGGAGGAAGAAATGGGAGAAAGATAGGGAGGAAGAGATGGGGAAGAATGAGAGGGAGGAAGAGATGGGGAAGAAAGAGAGGGAGGAAGAGATGGGGAAGAAAGAGAGGGAGGAAGAGATGGGGAAGAAAGAGAGGGAGGAAGAGATGGGGAAGAAAGAGAGGGAGGAAGAGATGGGGAAGGAAGAGAGAGGAGAGAATGAAAAGGGAGGAAGAGAGGCGGGGAGGAAGAGAGGCGGGGAGGATGAGAGGAGGGGAGGATGAGAGGGGAGGAAGAGTGGAGAGGAAGAAGAGAGTGGAAGGAAACAGTGTGAGGGAAGAGAAGGGAGGAAGAGAACGGAGGAAGAGGAGGGGAGAAGAAAGAGAGGGGAGGGAGAGGGAAGAGGAGGAGATGGAGAGAAGAAATGATGATGATGATGATATTAACACTACAAAACAATCGATAAATAATTCAGAGGATAAGGATTTTTTAAACATGCATGACTTTTATCAGTACTTTTGGATACCCGTTGCTGAGAGAGAGAGAGAGAGAGAGAGAGAGAGAGAGGGGGGGGGGTGAATGAGTCTCCCTCCTCTCCCCCTTCTCCGGATCCGTCACTGTATGAACACAATGAAACAGTCGTGAGCCAAAGGGCCGTAGTCTAATTCGTAACACCTCCTCCTCAGCGATTTACTTCGAAGAGACAATATTAAGGTGTAACATGTAAAATAATCGCCAGAGAAGAGGTGCTACGAAGCTTCCTGTGACCCCTAGAATACGGTCACAGGGCAGTCAGCTCAATTTTTATCTGATCTGGACCAAACTGGATGAAAGGATTGAGGATCAGGCAAAAATGAAGTAATAAATACTGATAACAATCAAATGTCAAAGAAAGCAGGGCAAAGTCAAATGTTTACTTATCGTATTTTAAGCAAGCACGACCTTACCAAGTTTTAGGACTGGCCCAATTCCAGCAGATGAAGATTAACCTGCTATAGAATAATATACCGCAGTGCAACATCAGCCATCTGGGGACTTCATTACACAACAAAGATCTAAAGTGACAATGATTATTCTGACTATAGTTAGTTTCCCTCAGCTTGGTTCAGATTTTGTCCTTTTGTTGCTTATTTCACGTGACTCATTGACAGGAGAAAGTGCTGCGGTTCTACATCCCTTCCATAGCTCTTTCGTGTCTATAGAAACACCATAAAATTAATACCGGTAGGAATGCCACAATGTCTGATATTTTTTTAGATACCGTCCGTCATTAGTACTACCTTAACCCTTCCATCCGAAGACGTTTTTTATAATTATGTATTTTTTTTAATTGTTATCTATGCTTGATTTATTTACTTTATACAAAACTAATGTGGAACGGTAGAGGTTTGCGGTGGCCTTCAGTAACCATTTCACAACTAACTACTTACGGGTTCTTCCTAAACTGAATACAATCGTCTGCTGGCAAGGAATAAAAATAGAAATGTTCACTGACTGATGTGGTTCATACTATTTCCCTGTTTACTTTTCATGACGATGATAACGTCACGTAACTGACCGGATTTGACAACAGACACAGCCTCTTCTGCAGTTTGCCATGCCGGCGCCCTCTTCAGCGGGTGGAAAGGCTCGTGCGAATAGGTGTAATATGTCCGCATGCACCCCCTGACCCTCGCGAGACACCGCACCAGCGCCTTCATAATTTCTGGTCGTCGTCTTTTTGCAAGGTATCGGCGCTAAAGTAGGTCACGGAGCGGGTTTCACTGACCGGCGACGAGGAGCGGGGTGAATCACCCCCACGACTGCCAGACTGACACTGGGCGGTCGATAGCCTTACCTCTTATCCTCACCGGTCTTCAAACCATCCTAATCCTGGGACAGTTGTGAGACTTTCGAAAATAGCTACGAAGTTATGTTCCAAGAATCAAGTTAGCAGATGCCAAACGCAGAATGTATATTTGGCCCAAGACATAACTGTGACTGCAACACATCTGCGTCTTTACCAGAAGTACAGTGGTCAAGGTTGTTCTTCTACAAACCAGGCATCTGCCAACTGTACAATAGTTATCCCCATTTCCGCTCATCTTTGGAGCATGTGCACTTACTGGAGAGCAAAATGCATGTAGCCAGTCTCGGTAAAGCTTAACATACCTGCTACAAAACATCTGCTGCTCCAAATCAAACATGTGCAGACAGATGTTACGTCATCGATGGAGAATCATGCACATAACCTTGAAATTTACGTCATGAAGGTGTTATCGGATGGCGGGCTGAGAGAACACCTCCCATCATGCACAAGGCCGTATTCGAGGGGCATTGGAGGGGTTCGTAGCTTTTTTTTCTTGGCGATTTATTATACCTCGTACTCTACGCCTTCATATTCTCTTTATTCTCCTTTTAATACCGACATGGTTTGCATCAACAACACACAAGAGGATACTAGATGCAATGTGAATAATGAATCGCTGAGGACGAGGTGTTACGAAATCTCCAGAGCCACTTAGAATACTGTCCTTAACCCCTTCGCCTTGATAACATTAACTTAGTATATTCTGGCTACCTCCAAACGATTTTATTAAACTTGGGAAGGAGCTCTCGTATGAGGCTACATCAAACTTCCTCTGTTCGAAATGCCTGTAAATCGCTTGTAAATGTCTGTAAAATCGCCTAAAATACCAAGAATTAAATAAAAACAAGAAGCATCCAGAGAGTGCAACACCCGCATCTTACAAAGGGCCTATATAAATGTCCATCCATACGATCAGTGGGCATGAGCAACTTTGAAGTGTAACAATGAAAAATAAAAAATGTGGAAAGTAATCGTGAGGACGTGAGGACCTGAGACGCCTTCCCCGATCCTATGGTGCTGTTTGTAGCGAATTCGGAAGATCTTACGGCCGATTTGACCCTGCACTGTGCCTCTGACCTTTGACTGCTTGCTCTCAAAATCGAAGGAATTCATCTTTACCTGACCTTAAACAAATTATCTGAACTGACATTGTCCTGTGACTTGTCCTATTACCAATTGTTCTGAAAGTAAATTAATTTCAGCCTTGCTTAACCTTAACTCCTTGCACCACGTTTGATCCAAAATAAATTTCGCTCATTTGAGTTAAGAGGCCGTACCTTTGACCTTGCCCAGTGACCTTGACCTTTAACTACTTGTCCTCAAAATTCAGTCCATGTATTCTTCCCTTATCTTCAACCCTTCCATACAGTTTTACCTCAGTCGGATCAAAACTGAATAAGCCGACCTTGTCCTGGAGCCTAACCTTTGATCAATTGTTATCAGTAACAGTACAGTTGGTTTACATCTTGGCTGACCAACCGTTCCATTATGTTCTGCCAAAATCGGATCATAATTGTTTTTGTAAAGAAACACACACACAGAGGGAAATTTGACCTCGCCCCGTGATCATGACCTTTGAGTGTTCTCAAAACTGAGTCATTTCATTCCTGCCATACCCTCAACCGTTATCCCAAGTTTGGTCTAAACTGGGTTAAAAAAAAAAAAAAGTTTAAGTGTATTTTGCTAGGCCACCAGTTGACCTAGACTTGTGACCTTGACCTTTGACATTCTTAAAAACAGAAGGTTGAGGCTCAACCCTTCCACTCAGTTTGAATACAATAGGATAAAAACCATTTGTGTTATTTCGTTAACACACACACACACTCACACACACACACATACACGTACTGGCTCCGCGGGCGCGTGTGTAATAATAAGTCCTCTTGCTGAAAGGAGTTTAAAATAGTCAACGTAATATTGTTCCGTTTTCTATGCGATCAAAATGACAGAAAATGGAGATTAACCCCTTCACAACGAGACGTCAATACTCGCTACGTAACCCATTCAGTCCGTTGACTTTTCTTCATGTGGCTGCCACGTAATTTATTCAGCTTACGAGTGATTCTATTTAGTTCTGGGATTAGTTTTTTCCTTTACTTATTCCGACACTACAAGAGGTGTCCCTTTATTTATTGTCACTACAAGAGGTCTGCCTGTATTTATTATCACTACAAGAGGTCACCCTTTATTTATTGTCACTACAAGAGGTCACCCTTTATTTATTGTCACTACAAGAGGTCTCCCTTTATTTATTGTCACTACAGGTGGTCTCCCTTTACTTATTCTGTCACTACAAGAGGTGTCCCTTTATTCTGTCAATTCAAGAGGTCACCCTTTATTGATTCTGTCACTACAAGAGGTGTCCCTTTATTTATTGTCCACTACAAGAGGTCACCTTTTATTTATACTGTCACTACAAGAGATCTCCCTTTATTTATTGTCACTACAAGAGGTCTCCCTTTATTAATTCTTTCACTACAAGAGATCTCCCTTTATTTATTGTCACTACAAGAGGCCTCCCTTTATTTACTCCGTCACTACAAAAGGTCTTCCCCTAAATAAATAAAACTGCCTTCACAATAATTTTCAAATCAAAATAATATAATAATACGCTAGAAAGCCACTCTTCTTGTACAGTCAGGCTTACTCTACTCTTTTCACCTTAACTTGGCCCAAATTGTCGTCCTTTTGAAGCTTAATTCACGTAGCTCTGTGGCAGAAAGAGACAATGTTACAACTCTACATTCTCTCCATAACACTTCTTTGTGACTAGCATCATGATCTAGTGCCAATCTGCCCTAACAACTCAGCACTGAAGATGGAGACATGACATTTTTAGGGAAAGAGCAATAAGTAAGAGGACAGATTGTGTACTGAACTATACCCGTTTTTACACTATCTTGGTCTAAAATTGCCATCTCTCCACCTTGAATAATGAGTTGTAACAAGCGATTAACATAAGATGGTGGCGCTAGTCATAAAGAAAAGCTATGAAACGCATAGAGCCATAGTTTTGTCTTACTTAGCCACTGAGCTATGCAAAATAAGCTGCAAAATGACGAAAATCTGGATCAAGTTAGGTTAAAAGGACCATAGTGAAGCACCCGATCGCAATATAAGGAATGCCACAGTTTTAGTTTATACGTAGTGTCATTATTATTAACTGCTACCGCCAGATGGACACACAGATTCAAATACCTCTTTAAAAATGATAAATGAGAATAAACAGATTCCGGTAACAGATAATGAAACTAATGTAGCTAAAGGACACACACCACTAAATCCTACAGCTGATAAATGACAATAAACAGAGAAGAAAATACTACAAACATCGTAACCAATACCACAAAAAGTATTAATATGAATATACAGGAAATTAAATATAAAGCTCTAATACATTAAAAAAGATAACGAGAGAAGACTAATTTGAGAAAGAAATTACAGAACCGGAAAATGTAGCCCTAGATATCTAAAAAAAAAAAAAAAAATGCGATCAATCATAGCAACAGAAGTGAATATAAACCATAATTCTGCTAAAGAATACAATGACATAAAATTCCCATCATTCAATCAAGGCCCAACGCAAACGGGAAGCACTGACATTGATAACGAACAAAGGAGTTAAGAACAAAACTATCGATCAAGCAACTAGATTATGACCTTGCTACTCTGCAAGCTAACATATATTACATATATTACACACACACACACACACACACACACACACACACACACACACATATATATATATTTTATATTTATATATTTATATATATATATATATATATATATATTTATATTTATATCACACACACACACACACACACACACACACACACACACACACACATATATATATATATATATATATATATATATATATATATATATATGTGTGTGTGTGTGTGTGTGTGTGTGTGTGTGTGTGTGTGTGTATTTCATCCAACCGTGTTTATCTCGGGTCGTTGTCTTTGCTACCTCAACTTCCTCACCTCGCCTTCTCACACAGTAAAACTAGATAAACGGGTATAAATAGGGAAATAAACTCTTTTAGTAGGATGGCCTTGTTTTAATTCCTTCTAGTTCCCACCGGATGATTTTAAGAAACTGTCTTCTTTGATTCCTGCTGTTTGATACTTCATATTTTATGAGATTTTTGAGAAGATGCAGACGATTCTTTTACCTTAAACCTTTCAATACGATAATATTTTTCTTGTCATCAGTAAATGATTTTATTTTTGCGTGGGATGTACTTTTCGAACAAGAGGGGTTAGATATAGCCTCAATGAGTTCTTTCTACTAAGCCTGAGTATTATCGCCAAGTCAAATCGTCTGGTGATAGCATACATAAGCAAAAGAATGTCACGAGAATGAGATTTAATAGAGGCGTCTTATAATGAATGTAACATATCCACCCAAAAAGCAAACTAATAATTAAAGATTGTCAACATTCACAAGTGAATGCAGGATGATCTCCACTTAACTACAGTACACTGACATACTCCTGTGCAAACTGATATATGAACAGTGATGTATATGCAAGAACACAGGATCTCCAAATTTGTACGTTTCTATGATCTGATATTTGATAGTATAAAAAAATAAAAGGGCTGAATAAAAGGAAATTTAAAAAGGTGTCCGAGGGGAGGGTGGGGGTGTTTTGCCAAGGAACAACTGTGCCAAGTCTGAGGCGATGTGGTGACTAACGCAATGGCACCAAGTTGAAAAAGTGCTTGGAAGAAGAAAGAAGAAAGAAACTGAGAAAGTACAACAGGTTTCCACATCGTGCCTAATGAAGCATCCACCTCCATCCACGCCCCCAATCAAGGCCTACAGGTTATCCATATGCATCGTCCATCGCATCACCCCACCTGCACTGAGTGGCCGTGTGTGTTGTGATGCAGGTCGACACATTGCTCCCTCAAGCAGGACTTACCCTGCATCGGACAAGAGCAGGGCCGGATTTACCTACTTGTGGGCCCCAGGCCAAACTCATCAGTGGGCCCCCAAATTTATGAAAATAAATTATTGTACAAGGGCCTCATACTCCGGGCACGAGGGGCTAGACTCGCCTGCCACGCGGGGAAATAAGACTGGAACTTACCGGATGACTGCACTAGTTCTGCTGGAGGAAATAGAATAATATCATGTCTTGAAATGTTGGGTGGGAGAGAGACACAGGTTAGAGCTTGAATCCTGTATTCTCTTTAGCGTTTCGGACTACACAGAACCCATCTTCATAGAGTTTGAGCAAGCAGTGATAGAGCTGAGAGATTTATATCCCTGTAAATTCTCTCCCTCGTTCTCGTATCGCAGCCTGATTGACTGCCCCTAGGAAAATTTCGTCGTCCTACCCCACCCCTGACTAGGACATTAGTGCTGTCCTTGCTGTATACCTGAAGAGGCTGAAAAATTCCTCCCTACGGTTAATTACAGTTTTTTACACAAATGTGAGCTGTTTCCAACATTTTTCTCGTTTGTTTATTCAGAGAAAGATGTTGGCAGCTGCTCACATTTGCGTAAAAAATGTAACTTACCATAGGAAGGGATTTCCAGCCTCTGTTGCATGGTATGTGTGTGAAGATAGGATGGCACTAATGTTGCAGGCAAGGGTTGGGTAGGAGGACGGAATTTTCCTAGGGGTACTCAATCTACCTGAGACACGAGAAGGGGGAGGGAATTTGCAGGGGTATAAATGCCTCAGCTTTATCACTTCTTGTTCACAGTCTGAATACTGATTCCGTGTAGCCGAAAACGTTAGAGAAAATAAAGACTTCAATCTCTAACTCGTGTATCTCTGCCACCCAACCTATCCACTTGTCGTAATGGATCTTCTACATCTGTCTCGAAATATAAACAAAACCTCGGTAGCTATTTCAGTTTTTCATTTTCCTGCTAGTATTATTCATCTCACGTGCTCAAAAGACAATCTCTCTCTCTCTCTCTCTCTCTCTCTCTCTCTCTCTCTCTCTCTCTCTCTCTCTCTCTCTCTGTATGTGAGCGTGTATTTATTTATTTATTTATATAGTGTGGAGTTCAAGCTAGGACAGTGTGGAGCTAAGACAAGGATTGTGTGGAGTTCAAGCAAGGATAGTTTGGAGAGTTAAGCAAGGACAGTGGAGTTCAGACAAGGATAGTGTGGAGTTCAAGCAAGGATAATGTGGATTCAGGTAAGGCTGGTGTGGAGTTCAAGGTTAGACGCTGGCCATACCCTCTATAGCCTACTAAACGCCCCATTCCCTGAAGCCAAGAGTCCTACGTGCAAGAGATGGACTTCACACACCCTCACATGTTGCCTTTAGGGCGCTGATAACGTACCGTCCATACTAAAACGTCCTATAGTCCCTTCATCTTAACTTGGCCCAGGGTTTAATCTCTTGGCAACTTATTCCACGTAGCTCAATAGCAGAAAGGAGATGCTGCGGCTTTACTTACTTCCCGTAGCACTTTTTTGTGACTGGCATCATATTCAAACATTAATCTGTGCCACAACTCGGCATTCAAGATGGAGAGATGGCAATTTTAGGTCAAGTTATGGTGCAAAAACTATAGTGTTGCCACAGTCAAATCTCAATTTTACTTACTCATCTTGACCTTAAAAAAAGAAAGAAAAAAAAAAAACTCCACAGGACATGGATTTTTTTTTTTTTTTTTTTTTTTACACATTTCCACAACCTGAAGGGAAGGAATACTATTTTTATGAATCTGACTTTGGGAATAAATTAGATAGTTTGTTTCCTGAGGTAAAGCAATCCTCCTCCTCGCAACTGATGTCACACTTGGCTTTGGTGCTAATACTACACCGCCCAGACTGAAACATACTAGAGCTATCAGATTTCAGTCTACCCTCTCGCTGTTTACGCTTGTCACTCGTCTTGATTTTGTCTATGCTGAAGTTGTAGTATACAGTACCCCAGCGAAGGAATGCTGGAGTGTATCGGTTTTGGTCGTGCGTGTGTGTGTGTGTGTGTGTGTGTGTGTGTGTGTGTGTGTGTGTGTGTGTGTGTGTGTGTGAACAGTATAATACAGTTTTCATCAGATTTGGATCCAACTTGAGGGATGAGTTAAGGGTCAGACAAGGAATAAGTTAATTAAGAGAATAGTAGGTCAAAGGTCAAGGCCACAGAAGGTCATCTCATAGCCTACACTTTTTATCAAAGTTTGGAAAACTTGGTAGATGGACTTATGGTCAGACAAGAATGAAGTGATCGGAGTTTGAGAACAATCAGGCAAAGGTCAGGGTCACAGGGCAAGGTCAAACACGTAGGGTGCGGGTCCTCCACTCTCCGATTGTGCCTTCTTGTCTATTCTTGCCTTCACCAGGCGATGTTATTCATCTTAGGAGGAGAAACTTTCCGACCTAGAGGAGATACGTATGGTCCTCGTTAGTCCCTTCACATTACAAGAGTTTTCTTGAAGCTGCACCAAACCATAAGCCCAGCAGCCAGAAGGAAAGAACGGAATCCTGGGGCTGAGGGACTATCTGAAGTAACTACGTCATGGTACAATCAAGGACTAAAGCTCAATAATTGTTCCACTGCGTCTACTTCACATTTAAGGAGGGTCCGTTAACTTTCTCCCCTGATGCATCGTACCAAAGAGGCTTCCCTATGGGCAGAGAAATATACCAAGATTTTCTTAACTTTAGGATTATTAGCCAGCATAAGTGATGATAATGGAGAAGAGATGAAATATTAGATGATGAACTTCTGTCGCCGACTGTATATCGATTAAATTCCACACATCCACCCCGGCTTGAAGGTGAAGAAGTGAAAAGGCTTTGACAGAATAAGACTTGTTTCACAAATAACTGGTAAAGGACAGTCTGGCATAATAAAAAGAGGTTTCTATATTAGTGCTGTAACCGATACCATTAGCCGAACCGATGACTAGCCGATATTTGAAGACAGTATTCTCCTGTACCGAACGGATACCGATTTTTACTAAAATTTATTACCCATCACGAAAAATCACTCCACCTTACCTTCTCTCCACAGTGATGTTCCACTTTTGAGGTTTGCTAGTACTGTGTCAGGCTGCCCTCTCTCCAGCCTCTCTATATCACTGCCCAGTCACCGTCTAATGACTTGTTTCAGTTCCATGGAGTTTCCGGATGTTAGACTGGCCTCATTTTTCTCAAGATGCTTTTTATAAACTGATGCCCTAAGTGAAAATGATATTGGTCAATGAAGAAATATATATATATATATATATATATATATATATATATATATATATATATATATATATATATATATATATATATATTACGTACGAGTATGTGTGTGTGTGTGTGTGTGTTATAGGCTTTGGCAGAGGCATGCACCCTCCACCTCCCTCTGTCCGCCCTGCACCTCGCACACACACAGTCTCCCATTCTCCATCATTTCTACAGGGCCAAACCATCTCAAAGTATTTCTCTTACCGTAACACTTTCGATCACATCCACATCAACACCATAACGCTCCTTTACTTCCTCATTTGTCTGTCTGTCCTTCCACCTAACTCCACATCCACATCAACACCACAATGTTCCCTTCCTCATTTGTCTGTCTGTCACTCCACTAAACTCCACATCCACATGAACGCCACAGTATTCCTTTACTTCCTCACTTGTCTGTCTGTCTCTTCACGTAACTCCACATCTACAGCAACACCACAACGCTCCTTTTCTACCTCATTTGTCTGTCTGTCTTTCTGCGTAACTCCACATCCACGACGATATCATAAAGCTCTTTTACTTCCTCATTGTCTGTCCGTCGCTTAAGCCATGTTCTCTCATAGGCTCATGTTCTTTTTAAACTTACGTTCTCTTCAGCTTATCCTCTTTCGTTTGTTTACGTTCTTTCTGTGACTTAAAATCCCATACGTTCTCTGAAGCTTACGTTCTATCTGGACTTCACTTTCTCTCCGTTTTCTTTCTTCGCTTGCTTAAGTTGCCGGTTCGGGGTTATATCTAAAGTTTCGAATAGAGAGGCATCTGAGAAGCAAGGGGAATTTTTGATGATGTCACATATGACGTGTTCAGTGGAGGCTATGCTGTGCAGGGGGGAGGTAGGAAGCTGCTTCTCCGGGACATTTTTCTTCATTAAGGGTAAATAATGCGTAGAAAAACTCATAGTATCTTAATTTAGACTAGGTTAATACGCATGTGAGCCAGTATGGGTTAATTTAAGCCAGGAGGATAGGTGTAATGTGAGTTAGTGTGAACTGAAGCCGTGTTGTGGAGGAAGGAGTGCTGATTGCTTTTCTGGGATATTTTTCTTCGTCAAATGTATGTTAAAATCACAATAGATTAACTTAGAACAGTCTTTTATGCAAGTGAGTAAACACGGATGGACTTTAGCCAGGATGGAAGATGTCTTAGTGGGTTAGTGTGTTTTTTTTTTAAATATAAACTGCCAAAAAAGCTTGTGGTTTGGCAAGGTTGTTTGATAGTTTCATAGCGGTTATGCTAGGTGGCACTGAGGCTTCGCAAAAATTCTTAGTGACTTATTTTGAAAACTAGCACGATATCAGTCGTAATCTGTCAAAGGCTAGGGAAAATGGGCAAATATTTGGCCCTTAGACAAGTTGGCTAGCGCGAGTGTTCTGAGTGCTCCTTGTAGAATGTGTTACTGTTGCCATTATTACTATTGATTGTTGTTGCTAGCATCTCTGTTATTAATGCTATTGTTACTTCTATTATTGGTATTGTAATGATAACGATTCTCCGGTAAACATACACGTTTTACTTTAGGCAGCATTAGCACCTTACCAAATGTTGTTCTTCCTGATAGTCTTTTATATTTTTCTGGTTATTTTTGGGGTGGTAATGAACTTTCTTTCCCTATCGTCTCTAGTCCATGTTCCTTCCGTTGTTATAAACTGTTTCTCGAGTACAATGGGAACACTTACTCCATACGTCCCGGTCGCCTTTTACCACCTTTTCCTAACCTTACATTTAAACCTAATCTAACCTAACCCAGCAGTTTTATCTAACCTACTCGTAACAGCCAATATTCCAGTGAGTTTTAGCAAGTCCGTCATCACAAACGTCGGTGAGGCTTAGGGAAAAAGCCAACAGAAAGCGTTTACCACAATGAAAATAGAAAAAATACAGAAAACAAACTGGATTAATATGAATTGAATGGATAAGGTCCTTCTGCTTAAAGAAAAACGTATATTTACCCGATTCTCCTATTGGTATTAGTGCTATTACTATTTACTCTTATTATATTTATTAATATTACTGCTACTATTACTCATATTACCATTACTATTATTACTGATTACTTTTACTCATATTACCGTTACTATTACTCATTACTGTCATTGCTATTAGTGTTTTTATTATTGTTATTGCCATAATTATTACTGCTAGTGTTATTATTCTCTTACCAATTTCATGTTCCTTTTCAGATAAATTTTGATCATGATTGCAAAAGAAGTGAGGACAAACGAGACGACAGGACAGAAGACAGAAGGAGATGGGACAGAAGAAAACAGCTGCTGCAATACCACCGCAATCACCACCACCACCACCCGCCAATCATTACCACCACCCGCCCATCACCACCACCCGCCCATCACCACCACCACCACCACCACCTCCATCCCATCACCACCTCCATCCCATCACCACCACCCCCATCCCATCACCACCACCCTCATCCCATCACCACCACCCTCATCCCATCACCACCACCCCCATCTCATCACCACCACCCTCATCCCATCACCACCACCACCACCACCACCATCATGCCACCATCATGCCACCATCACCGCCAACCCATCGCCACCAACCCACCACTACCGACCCATCACCATCACTAATCGCCACCACCACCACCATCACCACCACCACCACCACCACCACCACCACCACCACCACCACCACCACCACCATCACCACCACCACCACCACCACCACCACCACCACTATCCCATTACCATTACCACCATTCCATTACCACTACCACCATCCCATTACCACCACCACCCCATAACTACCACTACCACCACCACCCCAATAACTACCAGCACCACCACACAACCCCCGCCACCACCACCACCACATAACCTCCCCCCCACCACCACCACCACATAACCTCCCCCCCCACCACCACCACCACATAACCTCCCCCCCCACCACCACCACCACATAACCTCCCCCCCCACCACCACCACTATAACCACAACTACCACCATCACAATCCCCCCACCCCCACAGCCACTCAGGTGTAAGGTTGCTCTTTATTCTACATGCAGGTCTTTTATACTGCTGGTGAACCTTGCATCTGGGTAATTTTTATAAGATTTAACCATTTTATATGATTCACTGGCACTTTTTGCCTTATAGGCATATAACTTTTCGCAAAGTACTTGTTCATAGATTTTCTTTAAAGTACTGTCTTAAGTGTTCTCAAACGCGCTCGCACTTGCGCGCGCGCGCGCACACGCACACACACACGCACACACACACGCACACACACACACACACACACACACACACACACACACACACACACACACACACACACACACACACACACACACACACACACACACACACACACACACACACACACACACACACTCACGCACGCAAAACGGGCCTGCGCGCACGGACGCACATACTAGCCAACGCACACATCCATAACAGCACAGCACGCATCCATGTATCAACATGCAAACTTTCATACGCACTGACACGCTTGCATACATGTTTTAATACATATATACATAACCATACGTGCATACACAATATACACGTACACGCAAACATACACATACGTGCATACATGCACATACATTTTCACATACATATGCCCACATTCATATATACCTACATACATACGTGCATACATTCATGTATAAGTACATATGTACGCACATTATACACACATAGATGCATACACATTAATGCACTCACATATCTGCATGTACTCATACATATATGAACACATGCATACCCATACCAGGCCCGTAGCCGGCCCCCCCACCTGCCTAAAGGTTCACTTTCTCAAGGTCTATTTTTTTTTTTTTTTTAATCAGTGCAAAAAGTCACTCCGTTGTTCAGAAATGTTGTGCTGCTTCTCACATCGCTTAAGCCCCGTCCACACGAGCGGGCAATGCCCACGGGCACAAGCGAGCAGTTTGCCTGTTGGCGGGCTCACCGCTTGTGCCCGCGGGCACAAGCGGTGAGCCCGTCAACAGGCAAACTGCTCGCTTGTGCCCGTGGGCATTGCCCGCTCGTGTGGACGGGGCTTTAGGCATACATCCAGACCCCCACAGCAGGCATGCAGCAGACCCTTGACCAGCAGGCTGCAGGTCCAGATTCAGCAGAAAAGTTCCCCCCCTCCCCTTCTAAAGACTGGGTACAGGCCTGCATACATACTTCGTATATATAATTTTGCATGCACATCAGTAGTACGTACACATACCCAAATGCACATAAACATACACACACATACCTGCTCAATCATACATTTACGGATATCTTCATATACACAGGAATATACGCATACTGTACATGTCAATACCCACGTACCCATAAACTTGGATACATGCGCGCATATTCTTTCCTGTCACAGATATTTCCACTGCCATACCAGTTCCCTACCCGCTAAGCCCTTCACCCCCATGACTTTTGTTACTCTATTCGTATCTGCAGACGATTTATTCCCATCATGATAGCCTTTTAGGATGGGAGGGGTTGAATTAACTTTTATTAAGCAGAGGATTTCCATAAGCTGTCTAAAACCGTCAGGGATAGTAGGAATAATAGAACCTCTCTCTCTCTCTCTCTCTCTCTCTCTCTCTCTCTCTCTCTCTCTCTCTCGCTCTGTGGCTCTCACCCTCTCTCTTTTGCTTTTTTTTTATTTTTTACAATGTTAACTTTAGGATTTTTCGTCGGACAAGGAAGCTCCCTAAGACATCTTCCTGAGTGATTTATTTTGTGTATTACACATTGCTATCGTCTTTTGTGTTAAGTGATCCTGATATTGCTGTGCTCTGCTTAGACAAAGGACGAAAGGATATTGACGAGGTATATATATATATATATATATATATATATATATATATATATATATATATATATATATATATATATATATATATATATATATATATATTATATATATATATATATATTAATCGCTAAAGGGAAAGTGTTAGGGAGCTCCTTTACTAGAAGAAATTACGTGTCTTTATCTAAACACTCCCGTCTGAAAAATCTGAGCTGAATAAAGTCGTCTGGAGGCAGCAGGAATGATATTAATCCCTTTATTAGTTTATTCTTAGTGTCTGCTTAATTAATTCTTTATCTCTGGACTATTTTATTCAGCTTGAGGGACACTATTCGAACTGGAGGGGTTAGAAACAGCATCCCCTGCTGCTTGATTTTTTTCAACTTCCATATTTTCCTCCTGGGTGTGTATGTCCTGTTCTCATCACCTGCTCTTTCAGCACAATGTCACATGCTGGAGGTTTGTGTTACTGCAAACATTCTTCCCTCTTTATAACTTTTATATCCTTCACTAACCTATCAGCCCTCCTGACCAGGAGGCTACTGTTACTCCCAGATTCACAATGTAATCAGTGTATATTCTCTTCCTAAAAAGCGTGTTGCACGCAATCATGTTCCCTCAGACAATAGTATCATTTCCCTTTCTGCATTTCTCGTACCATATGCGCATTCCCTGTGCACCCCCGGCGGCATATGACCCTGACAATCGCGCCGGCAGATTTTAATCAGAATCAGTAAACCCTGTGCACCCCTTCATATCCATGAGCTGCGACACCCACATGACAATTTAAATTCCCATCCAAAACGATAGTCTCATCATCCTCCACACCACCAACTGTGACATCCACATAACCATTAAAATGCTTTTGCAAAACTGCAGTCTCACAATCAACCATACCACCAAAATCACTTATCAAATCATCCCAAGAACTATTTCTTTTCATCATCCAAGTCAACCAGCATTGCATATGCCAAATAAATGTAACCAGGAGTCTTCCAAACTACATTTTCCACATAATTCTTTTATTTTACTCACATTAAATCCATAATAAATTCCACCCATTTAGCTATGACCAGCACGCCCACACCACTGTATCCATCCATATTTTCCTTCCAAAATAACATACCTACAATACTTTTCAACATTCATCCTATATGACCCTCCCCTGAACTTAATTTCCCGTAAGCAGCAGACATCTACCTGCCTCCTGGTCAGTCTTCACCACCTCCCCACCTGTACCCTTCAAGGTACTTACATTCGAAGATGCCTCTCTGAACTCCTTGGATGATATGGATTCCTTAGGCTTGCTTTTTTACGCTTGGCTTTGATTTAGTCGTGATAGGTAAGTAAAGAAGGTGAAGAACCACAGGCCCTGCCCACCCGTTGCAAATCCAGGCAGGGGATTAAGAACCCATTGCCCACCAGCCGTGGGCAGTGGTTGTGGCAGTGGCATCATGGCACCTTGCCAGAACGGCTACAGGGGCACCCTCCAAGGGCACCTTGGCACTGTAACTGCCCTGCCTTTATACACCTAATGATAGGAAAGCATCCTGGGGCACTACTTCCAAGTCTGAGTCCTTCTCATTTGGGTAGAAGCCGCATCCTGGGAACCACAATGGCCTGTTCCCTCAGGCTCGGATATGAGCCCCATCCCATCCTGGCCCCCCAAAAATTGCACCGGCAGAGCCCGCACCATGCCTCCCATCAGATCCACCACTAGGTTGCGGGGGCAAAATTTTCTTGTTGAATTCCCTTGTTGGCGTCAACCCCTGTGACATACGAGGGTACAGTGTGTGGTATGTCAGATGCCTGTAGTGTAGTAAATAAGACAGGCAATTGTTCACATAATTGCTATTTTCCTCCACAGAAGCTGATGGCAGCTGCAGAGTATCAACCCTTTAGTCTTAGAAGAAAGATAACTAAAGACAACCAAATGGCGAGACCAGAAGACTAAGACAACCCTAGATAGCAGGATGACAATACATGACAACCAAACAATTGCAGGCGACGAAATGGCACCCTAGGATGACAAAACTGCAGCAGAAGACGACGAGATGGCGCCTAGGATGATAAGTGGCAGCCATAGACGGCGAGATGGCAACAGTAGAAATCAACTCAAGGGAACAAGATGGCAACCACTGAGAGCAAGAATAGCAACCAAGAGAAGCCATCAGGGTCTGGGTCAATAGTGGAGTAGGAGGCTTCGTAGCACTTTTCCTTAAGAGATTTACATTTCTTTACACATTTTGATATTGATGGTTTGTATCAGTAACACGACTAAAGTGAAATGTGTAGACTAATTCGCTAAGGAAAAGTTGTTAGGAAGCCTTCAAAGCCACATACGAGTGTGTATTTGTAGGTGATGTAGTAGGGATGATAGAAGCAATTATGACGGCACATGTATACAGTACAGTTACTCTGCCAGGCAGTTCACTCCCTAGGCACCTCTGTTTTGTATTACGAGGGGCGTTCAAAAAGTTTTGGCAACAGGGTAATAAAAGCAAAATTAATAGAGATACACATTTATTGAGGTTCACACTCCTTCAACATACTCTCCTCTAAGGTTTACACACTTCTGGGGCCGTGTCATCCACTTAACAAAGCACTCCGAGTACTCAGAAACAGGTATACTCTTCAGTTCTGAATTTATCCTCCTGGCAAGGTCCTGTTCCCTTCGAAGAGGATCCCAGCAAGTTTTTCTGACATTTTAGGAAACAGCCAAAAGTCACACGATGCCAGGTCAGGACGGCATCGTGTGACTTTTGGCTATTCCTTAAATTGTCAGAAAAGCTTGCTGGGATCCTCTTCGAAGGGAACAGGACCTTGCCAGGAGGATAAATTCAGAACTGAAGAGTATACCTGTTTCTGAGTACTCTGAGTGCTTTGTTAAGTGGATGACACGGCCCCAGAAGTGTGTAAACCTTAGAGGAGAGTACGAGTATGTTGAAGGAGTGTGAACCTCAGTAAATGTATATCTCTAGTAGTTTTGCTTTTATTATCCTGTTGCCAAAACTTTTTGAACGCCCCTCGTACCTCAGGCGATAGAGACTGATGCTAGAGAGAGAGGAGAAACAAAATCTGAGCCAGCTGAGAGACCTAATTGTTCTGTGGTTCCCCAGGTGATAGACTGATGCTAAGGAGAGGGGAGAGACTGAATTAGAGCTAGCTGAGAGAGACCAGAGAGGAGATGGGAGCACCAGACACGACTGGTTAGTTTTTTTTTTTTTTTTTTTTTTCCCTTTAGGATGTGAATTGTGTATGTATTGTTCTAGACCTTAGTGAGCAAGGTAGAGTGGAGGAAGAGCGCAAGCGAGCTGGAGGTGGAGATAGCTGATTTCACTAAATTCGCTGATATACTCTGGTAATACCGGAACTATTTTCACATACTTGGAACTTGTTCTTGATGTATTTTCAATATACTTTTAGTGGCAGATCCAGGAATTTGGAAAAGGGGGGCGGGGGCGGTTTATCAATGTAAGGGGCCCCGAGCACCGAAGGCGCGAGGCAATAAGCTAAAGGGTCTGGGGTGAGCGGTAGCTCCCCCAGCGGGGTCCGGGGCGGAGCCCTGGCCGCAAAACGCTTTTTCATATTTCACAAGCATTTTGAAAGCATTTGGGGAAAGTTGTGGTATTTTTATGGTGGTTAATATTTAAAAAATTGTATTCAATAATTCGTGTTAGAAAGAAACCAGTTACAGATCTCTACCAATTGACTGTAATTGGAATGCATTATAGTCAAACAATTCTCTACCAATTGATCTAAATCTATTCTTTACGGTACTAGTGATATAATAATAATAATAATAATAATAATAATAATAATAATAATAATAATAAATTATCATTATTATTATTATTGTTATTATTATTATAGCTTTTTATTTTTACTGACATTGATATCTGATGATAATCAGCTCTTAGGGCCGCCATTCATAGCTGAAGAGGGGGTGCCGCCCCCCACCCCTCCTGGATCCGTCACTGACTTTTAGATTATAACATTATCTCCTCTCAGCGTAACTTGTGCTGCCGTCACGGCTACTAATGTACACTGTAAATATGCATTGCAAATGTGAACGCTTGTAAGAAAATTTAAGATAATAAAAAAACAAGTTGTATACAAAGTTTATTCGACGTGTATTGGTATGGATAGAATTTAGACCATGGGGAATTGTAAAATGTCCAGTGAAATAAAGCCCACATTTCAACTTAAAACTAATAAAACTCAGAATTCATTGATAAGGATTGCAAAACTAGGACTTTCATCATTTATGCTTTATTAATGGAAAACCACCGTAATTTTCTACGTAATGGTTATAGGAGTTTGTAAAGTTATGACAGCATGGCTCGTATTCTCGTTCGTTAAGGAAGCTCCCAAACACCTCTTCCTTGGCGATTTATGTTTGGATGTGGCGAGTTAATATACTTTTGTACGCTACTTATGTAGGGTATGGCCTTTTGGAAGGATTTGTGTAGCAGAATAGAACAATGATGTAATAAGCACAATAAATCACTTGGGAAAAGGTACTAGAGAGCTTCCTTAACCGACGGGAATACTGGCCCTTAAGCCCTTGTCCTATTTGCCGCCATGTTGAGAGACTAGCCCTTGTAGCTTCATCTTGGCTGGACTGTACAAAGCTAGTTTCATGTGGGACTAGCAGAGTTAGTTGTTATTCCCAGGCTTTCTCACAGCGTAGGGAGGATAGCTGGTGATGCTCCTGGAGGCCATCTCTCTGTCTCTTAGTTCCCTTTTTAGCTACTTTTGTTACTTGCTTTTATCTTATTTTTATCTCTTAGTTACTCACGTTATGCTTTGTATCATAGTACATCATCTATCTATAGCCAGACGCCATAATCCAGTAAGGAGTGGCCACAGACAAACCGCCACCATGTCGCTCTGTCTCCTGCCATTTCGCTGACCTTCCGCCAGTTTACACCTCCCTCTTTCATGTACCACTTCATACCAGCACTATTTACACCGCGCTTTATACCAGTGCTGTCTAGTTATATGCATTCTTTAGTAGTTTCAAGTTCTTATTTAAAACTGTTCGGTTACCAGTGTATACAGAAAGTTCTCAATTTAGGCTTATAGTGGAGCAAAAATACTGTTAGAATTTCCCTGGCTACCTATGGAACAGATTTGCCAGCTCTGTGATAGAATGCATTGGGAGAAATACACTGAGGTAGGTTGACCTTGTGGAGATGATGGAGAGTGAGAGACTGAGGAGGAGAGTGTATGTGAGTGTGGTGGAGGGGAGGAGACTGGATGAGTTGGAGGGATGGAGTAGAGAGGTATATGAGAGAGGGAGTGCAAGTTGGGAGGTGGGCAGCGAAATGGCAGGGGACAGGGCGACATGGAGGCGATTTATTTGTGGCCAAGGAGACATAGGATGAGATGGAGGGATGAAGTGAAAGATATATTAGAGTGGGGGGTGTAATTTGAAAGAAGGGCAGCAAAACGGCAGGGGACAGGGTGACATGTCTGTGGCCACCCTTTACGGAATTGATGCGTTTGGCTATAGATAGATAGGCCTAGATAGAAACAGATTTGCCAGCTTCCTCCAGTGTTGTAAGTTTGTATATAATGAATGTATACAAAAGTCCTCAGAACTTAGGTCTCTAATGGAGCAAAAATACGATTAAAAGATGCTTGGCCACCTACTGAGCATTGCCAGCTCTGTGATAGAAAGCCCTGGGAAATACATTGAGGTGGTTTGCCCGTGTGTGGAGCAATGAGCATGAGACATAACTAGGGGTGTGTATGTGGATGAGGTGGAGGGGAAGAGAATGAGGATGAGATGGAGGGAGACTTATGAAGAAGGCTGCCTGTGTTAGAAGAGGGCTGTGTGTGGCTGCCTATGTTATCAAACCCACTGTAGGTAGTTTACAAGTGGCACCTTTTTGTCCCAGCCATTATCAGTGTAGTTAATGGTTATTCCTTTGACTTATACCTTAAAGGAGATCCAGATAATTCCTATTGGACATTTGCACTATCAAAGTCATTATAAGCTCCAAGTGTATTTCATAGCCATCCATGCCAAAATCCATCAGGGTTTTCCTATTAGGTAGACACTTTCCCTTTATCAAAACATATTACCAGCTCTGACTGTGGCCCAGCTACATGATACTCAACTTCTTCATGACAAGCATTGCATTAAATTAGTCTTTAATATTCTATGTGGCTCTGGAGATATCGCAACAACTCTTCCTTAGCGACTTCATATATGCATAACAGTTCAGTATCCCCTTATTTATTACTGACACCAAATAACAAAAATACAGTACCAGTTCAAGCCGCAATCCTAGTGGGGCCGTAGTGGCCGAGAGAGTAGAGAGGTGGCCTGCCACCTCTCAGAATCCGGGTTCGATTCCCGCTTGATAGAGGAATGTTTAAAAAATATGGCAGTGTCCGTAGTGACCTGTCATTTGGACCTGGGTTCGATTCCCGGTTGATATAGAGGATATTTAAGGCAGTTTGGCAATCACTTAGTGGTCTGCCGGGGAGTGTGGGCAGTCACGTAGTTGGCCTGCCAGGGGTGGGGGGAATGTAAAAGTCTACACACACACATTCACACAAGACACGTCACGCACACACTGACCCACATCCACTAAGACACACACTGACCCACACCATACACCAAGACACACACACAGACATACAACTACAGACGGACACACACACACACACAACACATGCATAAGGGTAGGGCGTGGAAGGTAGGGGGGGTTTTATTTCAAAGTCCCAAAAAGCCATTAATGGCTTTTTGGGACTTTGAAATAAAACCCCCCTACCTTCCACGCCCTACCCTTATGCATGTATTCTGTCTATAGGTGTATGTCTGTGTCTGTCTTAGTGTATGTATGTGTCCAAGCGTATGTGTGTGTAGCAGGTCACTACGAGCACTGCCACAATAATTTTTAAACATACCTCTAACAGTCCCAGGATTCGAACCCGGGTCCTCCCGCTTAGCAGGCCAAGCCTATACAGACTCGGCCATCATTGTCACACCTGTTGGAGGTCTGGAACCTCTACTGTATTTTCCTTACTTGTTATCTGCAAAAAAAGGGAATTTTGAAGTGTAACATGCAGAGTAAGTTGCTAAGGAAGTGTGCTACGATCTAGAACCAATTAGAATACATAAGACTTTAATACTAGTCACGAAGAAGTAAAATGTATCGTGTATCTACGTATATACAGTACAGGGAGCAAATAAAACACGACTTAGTGTTTTTTCCTCTTTTTTATTCTGAATAGTTTACAAGACTTTCCTTACCTCCACTATGTTAATTTTATTTACCGTATCTGTCAGGCTCCTACGACACTCGGCTGGACCAAATCGCCTGTTGTCAGCTGTAAAATAATGCTAAAGTTATTCCAGTCATGCAGGGGTTAATGCTGTCAGTGTATTAACTCTCTAAGGCTCCCATGACTCACGCTCAGCTCGGTAAAATCCTCTGGTTCAACTGAAATGTCACTAGAATTGTCCCTAGCATCAAGGGGTTAATAAATGCCTACGTTAACCCTCTAATGTTCCGGTGTACTCTATGTCCAGGTAACGGGGGGACTATGTTATTCCGTTGAGAGTGAGTCATAGAAGCCTGAGAGAGATATTAGGATATTTTATCCACTTTAACATGGAGATAAAACACATTTGCCCTCTCTTCATCTTGATTTCTGACCTGTAGCAATACATTAACACTAGAATACGATGCTGGTCACTGATGAAATGCTCTGGAAAGGATGCAGGGCCGCAGTATTGTCTCGCTCTGCTACTCAGATACGGGAAATAACCTACCTAAGGACGAAAATCCCACCCAGTCAATCACTGGTTACGACTCAGCATTCAAGTTGGAGAGATGATGCTTTTAAGCCAAGTTAGAGAAAAAAGGGCAGTATCGTCCGCTTGATCTCTTCCCGTCGCAGCAATGCAGCGGTGGCGCCATCTTGTACGTGGAATGTGAAAATTCCAGACATTCAGTACGGGGACGTACATCTAATTTTTTCAAACTGGAGGAGTTAGATATAAATTTCACTGAGTTCGTCCATAAGACAAGGCTACCTAAAGCTAAATAGAATCGTCTGGAGGCATCAAAAATAAAATATAAAACATCTACATGATATAAAAACATCTGGCCACCTCCGGGCCTCGATCCTTCTCGCCTAGAACTTAATTGTAGTTGATTGTAGATGGTTGTAGTTCGCTGATTCGTCGTAGAAATTGCAATATTGTATCAATATTTTGTTAAACTACTTGCAAGGCGTCGTGTGATCTCTTGACCTCTGCATCAGCATGATGATCTGGGAGACGGAGGGGGCTGGATGGAGAGAAGCGTCAGGAGCTGGTTGTGTTGTTTGGTTGAGAGAGAGATATTCTTGTTTTCAATCTTGATATTTTGTAGGAATTTAATGTTGATTCGTAGACGAGGTTCGTATACGTTCGCTGCTACCAAATGTCATAAATGACATTTGGGTCATCCCTCTTCTTGACCTCCTGCCTGTCTCCTCTGAGGCCTGTCTACTAAAATATCCTTACAGATTTTAGTATTCAGAATTACTATTAATCACAGAATACAGTTTACTTATATACATCGCACCAAAATTTTCAAACTTTTTCTTTTCTTTTTCAAGTTAGGAATAAGTTAGGATAATCTCTCGTACAAGAAGGGTTTATGAAGGAGGATTTAACGGGTACAGTTCAGAACGTCCGTACAAAGCTGACTAAAATCCCCTGAGGCAAGCAAGAATAAAATAAAAGTAAGAAATAAATAAACACGACACGTCATTGGAGTGAAACGCTTACTAAAACCACCAAGTTTTATTTCACAATGTCGATGGTAGGAGAACGTAAGCTATCAAAATTACTGCACTCCTTTTACTCTAACTTGGCCTAATAATGCTATCTCACTCTTCAGCGTTGATTTGTAACAGAAGATTAACATGAATATGATGCTAATCACGAGGAAGTGCTATGGAATGGATGTAGAGCCGTAGCATTGTCTGTTTCTGCCACTGGGCTAAGTGAAATAAGCTGCAAAAGGACGAAAATCTGGGCCAAGTTGACATGAAAACAGTATAGGCTGACTATTGGATATTAATGTTATTTATAAGTAATTCTCTTGCCTATCAGTGGTATAGAGGGTAATGAAACAAGGTTACCATTTATTTGTAGACAATATCAGGTTGGCACAGAGTATTCAGACATAGCTGCAATATCATCATCATCATCATCAGTCATCATTATCGCCACCATATCATCGTCATAACAGTCATCACCATCGTCAACATTACTACTACCACTACTAGGTTGGAGAGGAGGGAGCAAGAGAGGTTGGAGAGGAGGAAGGAGAAGTTGGAGAGGAGGGAGAAGAAGTTGGAGAGGAGGGAGAAGTTGGAGAGGAGGGAGAAGTTGGAGAGGAGGGAGAAGTTGGAGAGGAGGGAGAAGGAAGCAGGAGAGGTTGGAGAGGAGGGAGCAGGTGAGGGTGTGTGGAGAGTCTTGGCCAATACCACACCAGCCACACCAGCCACACTTAGGATGCGTTTCACCATCTGGAATTATAATAAAAATCATCGTCATCGTCATCTTAATGATAAATATGCAAACTAAATCGCTTAAGGTGAGGTTTTGCGAAGCCTACCATACCACTTACCCTGTCTGTCTATTTAAGTACCTATCGATCCACTTGTGTGTCTGTCTGTCTGTACGAATCTATCTGCCTAGCTATTTATCTACGTATCATTCTATCTATCTGTATGTCCATCTTCCGTCTGTCTGAATATCTATCTATCCATCTATCTGTCTATCTATGTATCTATATATCTATCTATTTGTTTGTCTCTCTGTCTAACTGTCTCACTCAATCTCGAGACGCCTAAATCCCGAAAGGGGTGGATACAAACAAATCACCCTCATGTCACCCTGTCCTCCGCCATAACGTTGCCCTTTCTCCGTCCCACACCCCTCTCGTGCACCTCTCCATTCCAGGTGAAATATCATGACTGGGTAAGGCAATCATCATGAATTGTCCCCGTGGCCAGACGTGCAGGTAGTTGGCAGGCATGACGAACTGGAATAATAATAATAATAATAATAATAATAATAATAATAATAATAATAATAATAACAATAATAATAGTAATAATAATAATAATAATAATAATAGTAATAAATGCAACAACATATATACTTGTATATGGACATCTCCACATACACATGAATATACGCATACATCACAAGTAAATACGCACGTACACATAAATAAACATGGATACATGCGAACATATACTCATACATGCATACACACATTCATCCTTAAGCCTTTCCGTTCATAAATATTTTCAGTGTCACACTCACTTTCTTACCTGCTAATTCCTTCACGCCCATGACCTATACTGGTACGGAGAGTGAGAGATGTATACGTTTAGAGTTACGAGAGGCAGACCGAAAAAATACTGGCACAAGGTCACAGAGTGTGAGTTCAGGGATAAGGGTCTGAACAGGGAGGCTGCTAGAGATCGAACAGTGTGGAAAGCCGCCTATAGGTTACCAAGGCCGACTCATGCAAGCATGTTGCAGCCTTTATGAGCGAAACGAAATCATATATATATATATATATATATATATATATCCAACCACCATTAACCCTCTCATGATCGAGCCACTTCTAACATTCTTTTCCAGCAGGTGACTTTATTTTTTTAAAGCTGAGAATTAGACGTAAGAGAATGCAGGTGTTAGTGCAGTCACCATTAACCTTATCATGATCGGGACAACTCTAGCATTCTACTGCAGCTCACTCCAGACGGCCTTATGCAGCTAAAAGCGAGTCATCCTGAGTGTGTCAGTTTAAATACCATTACCTCTCTCACTACCGCCACATGCTCTGATTCAGCTGAGGGTGAGTCAGGAGGCTGGGAGTGTCAACAAGCTACCCACGCACCTATGATTATCCCCATTCTCATCATGCGTCTAGGAGTCCACATACGCAAGACCTGAGAACTTTCTATTATTTTGTATTTTACAGGCGAGTTGACTCCATGTACTGTCATCTCTATCTCTCTCTCTCTCTCTCTCTCTCTCTCTCTCTCTCTCTCTCTCACACACACACACACACACACACACACACACACACACACACACACACACACACACACACACACACACACACACATACACACACACACACACACACACACACACACACACACACACACACACACACACACACACACACACACACACACACACACGCACATACACACACACATGCGCACATACACACACACACACACACACACACACACACACACACACACTCTCTCTCTCTCTCTCTCTCTCTCTCTCTCTCTCTCTCTCTCTCTCTTCTTCTTCTTCTTCTTCTTTTTCTTCTTCTTCTTCTTGTTCCTGGGGGTGGTCTGACAGAGGCAAACAAGCCCTATTCATCGGCCACGCCTATGTAACATGTTCAGTATCTATTTGGTCTATAAGAGGTTAGGCTGTGGCAGTGGCTGTGACTGAAACGTTGTGATCTGTGGCTAAAACGTTGTGATCTGTGGCTGAAACGCTGTGATCTGTGGCAGAAACGTTGTGATCTGTGGCTGAAACGTTATTATTTCAATGTATGGGTCGTTGCAATTATAACCCCACGTTCATCTAAAACGTGAACCTACTGGACTACAGGCTAAAGATGCTTTTCTCCTCCAGGCCACCATCATCCTTTCGGGGATATTCTCCCACAATATCCTTTGCCTTTTACCTACTGCTGGTAGTACATCATCATCATCATCTTGCCCAGTGAAAATAATAATCATTCATGTACATTATCATTATCCTTGACTTTTTTGCCATTATATTCACGGCAAATTATCTAAGGGTAACCCAACGTTTGTCTCACTCATAAAATACGGATACTATACTCATTTCACCTTAACTTGGCACAGATAATACGGATACTATACTCATTTCACCTTAACTTAGCACAGATTATCGTCCTATTCTAGTTTATATTACGTAGCTCAGGGACAGAGAAAGTCTGTATTACCGATTCTTTTCATAGCATTTCCTCATGACTAGCATCATATTCTAGTGTTAAAGTTGTGACTCTACACGTACATTATTTTCATAAGACTTTCTCGTGACTAGTACCATATTCTAGTGTTAATACTACTGCTCAGCATGCACTCCATAGCACTTCTTCATGACAACACTCTATCTCTAGCACTTCATCATGCCATACAATCTATTCTAGTGTTACTACTACTGTTCTATATCCTCCTCATTGCCCTTCTTCATGACCAGCACCACATTCGGGCGTTAATCACTAGCTACGGCTCAGCTTTGAATTTGGGGAGACGGTACTTTTGATCCAAGATGAAGTGAACAGAGTGTAGTTTAGGGCGGGGCAGGATTTTGTGCATGCCAGTCTAGTTCAGGGAGGGGCGTTGTGAAGGCTACACAGAATACTGGCCTACATATTATATTTGGTTGTAAGAGACGACCTTCCTAGGTTGACTATACTCTCCCCACTTTACCTTGGCCTAAAACCATCAATTCTCCATTTTCAGTGCTCATGTGGTTAGCACTATACTCTGTTCGTTTTAACTAAGCGTAAAAATCGTCATCTCTCCACCTTGAATGTGGAGCTGTATCGAAAGATTAACACTAGAATATGGTCCTAGTCACACTGAAGATCTATGGAAAGTAAATAGCACCGTAGCACTGTCTTTTTCTGGCTCTGAGCCAGTGGCGTAACCAGATCTTCATAAATGGGAGGGCCAAGGTTGGGCCAAGTCCTGGCCCAAGTGGCACATTACAACACAGCGTCCACACATTAATCAAACGACTTTTCAGATGGCTGTACCATGAGTGGGGTTAGGATGTGGCTGGGGGACCAGGCTCCCCGAGGCTACGCCATTGCACTGAACTACGGGAAACAAGCTGCAAGAGGACGAAAATCTCCCCCCCCCCTCTCTCTCTCCTCACGTTCCTTTGACCATGGTCTTGACCTTGCTCCTCCCTTTCCTCTAATGACTAATGCACAACACACACACACACACGCAATGCTGGACCAGCAAATCGTATCGTCAAACGGTTGAGGGAACTAAACCGCCACTCTGAATGCTAACCTCCTTCACGGTCTCGGCCTTGCCACTCGATTTCGTTCCTGTTTCTTCATATTTCGGAGGTTTGGGAGTGCCCTTGGTTTTCTGTAACTAGTTGTCCTCCTGTAGGTGCTTGGGCTGATGTAAGGCCTTGGGTATATATATAGGGGGGAATGAGAGGAGGGGCACTAGTTGTGGGGAGACCACCGCTATGGGCACGTTGGTGAATGTAAGTCTTCCTTTTTTTTTTTTTTTTCAATTCTTCGTTGGTACTGGACTCTTCATAGCATCGTTTCTGCACCGAACTGTTTTTGCAACATTCATTTTAACATTCCATTGTATTTTATTTGTATTTACGTTCTGACATAGAAGACTTTGAAGAACTTCCATAGCTATTGGCTTTGCAGTTTCATCTTTATATATATATATATATATATATATATATATATATATATATATATATATATATATATATATATATGCTAAGGTGTGTTGTGCCTTACTATCCTAGAGGAAGATGTGTTACAAAACTCCCAGGCCAAAGAAAATACGTCCTTTGGTCTCTGTCACTCTACCTCCAAATGTTACTGAATACAGGATCTTTAGGTACAGTAGCGGTCAGTAGTTCATTTACAGTCTCAGAACCATATCAAACCCTAATACGATAAGAAGCGGGTTAGAATCTAGCTTCAGATGTGTAAAGAAACTACGGATAATTAGTGCACTATCGAAAGCAAAACTCCTGTCGCCTCACCTGTTATAATCTCTACATGGGTTTTTAAATTCACCGCCGTGTGCCTGAACCTTATATAGGTAATGGGAAAGCTCAAACCCTTAATATCTGACGGACAGTACTGAACGCCTTTGGTTGTTAGATCTGATAAGCCAGCATTCCACATTACAGAATAGAGTCATCAACGCCATAGGGAGACCAGACATGCTCTATCATCATCACTTGATTCAAGAATTATCGTCAGAAACTGATGCCTTCCTTTCCCTTTGCGATTTTAGGCTTAATTCTTTCAGTCCGATGATGACTTCTTTATTTTCTTATGCTACCTACCACTCACTCGATGTATTGCTACCCTCAGTCGACCCTACACTGAGTGGCAAGTCAAATTGTTTCCAGCAATTCAGGTAACTATTTATTACGTACGGTGGCAACTATATATCAGATGGATGCCTGGTGGTCTAGTGGGTTAAGGTGTTCCAACTGAATGAGGTTCGTAAGGGTTTATATCTGAGGAATGGTTTGAGTTTACTGCTGGACACCCCTTAAATGTCTGGTGTTAGCAGCATGGTCCTGGGCAGTGATGGAGTGAATGACATTATACGTGTAGATGATAATGATGGTGATGATGTCAAAGATGGGTAGAGGGATTATTATTATTATTATTATTATTATTATTTATTTATTTATTATTATTATTATTATTATTATTATTATTGTTGTTGTTATTATTATTATTATTATTTCTGTTGTTATTGTTGCTGCTGCTGTTGTTGTTTATAGCAGTGGCAGCAGCAGCAGCAGAAACATCAGTAGTAGTAGTAATTGTAGTAGTAGTAGTAGTAGTAGTTGTTGTTGTTGTTGTTGGAATAGTAGTAGTAGTAGTAGTAATAGTAGTAGTAATGGTAGCAGCAGTAGTAGTAGTAGTAGTACTAGTAGTAGTGGTGGCAGTATCAGTAGTAATAGTAATGGTGGTGGTGGTGGTGGTGGTGGTGGTGGTGGTGGTAGTAGTAGTAGTAGTAATAGTAGTAGTAGTAATAGTAGTAGTAGTAATAGTAGTAGTGGTAGTAGTAGTAGTAGTTATTGTTATTGTTGTTGTAGTTGTTGCAGATGTACACATTTTTTCCCACCCAAGGTGAGCGACCAACTCCCATATGTGTCCCCAACTGTGTCATTCACTGAAACACTACGCTTTTGATGAGTGAAATCAGACAAAATGTGACCGTAGAATTTACTGAGCGTGTGTCCTACGCACTGGGATGTATCTATACTGTAAACAAAGGACAGGCACCTTTTGAGATGTGTTGGTCCAGTGGAAACGGATGGGGTGGGTGCAGCTGTGAAAGGTATCATTTGTCATTTTTATTTATTTATTTATTTATTCATATATTTGCTTATTCATTTTAGTCGGAAAGTGGTGACATGTATGAATGGCAGTTTTAAGGACTGGCAGTACAGAAGGTAAAAGAAATGTCAGCAGTACAAGAACAGTAATATTAATGAAAGTACATTCAGAGCCATCAGAGGAAACCGTAATCCTCCACGATATTTTTTTTTTCTGTTGTTATAGCATTTGTTCTTGGCCACATAATGCTGTAACACTTAAGTCCTTCACTCTGTCTTTTGTCCCAGAGTAGCAGCTTCAGATGACGTAACTTCATTTTTTTCTCTTTTCTTTTTGTTTTTGTTTCTTTCCTTTTTGTCTTTTATGCAAGCTGTTTTTTTTTTATTTTACTTCTCTGCTACTAAAGGACTTTGGATTGAAAATGATTTGTAACATGTGAGAAAATGGGTTGGTGTAATCTGAACTGAAAAATTAAATATGATTAAAAATCGAAAGTGTCAAATAATTAACTTCATCAGTGCACATTAGGTCGACTGCAAGATCGAACGTTCTCCATGGCAAAAATAAATTGTTCCCCATGTAGGCCAAGTAAGGATGGGGAAGCGGTGTGTGTGTGTGTGTGTGTGTGTGTGTGTGTGTGTGTGTGTGTGTGCAGTTACCAGACGATTTTCTTCAGTTTATTAGTGCTCCCTAGTAGTTAAGGAGACAATGAAAGCTGTATTCAGATCTCAACACTCGAAAAACTTCTCGGTGAAAAAAATAGCCTGGAATTAGCAGAAAAAATGGGTAATATTACTGAAAGGGTTGAGTCTGACGTTGAGGCATCGGGGCAGAAGGCGAACGCTTATCTCTGTTTTTGAGACGATGTACCCTATCACCTGACGCAAGGCAGGGTATTAAGATGATTTTGGAGACTTCGCAACGCTCCTTTCTCGGCGATTTGTTCTGCACGTAGCACCACAACACCCTCTTGCATGTTACTGGTGCAAAATATTAAAAGAATGAAAGTAGCGTACAGCAGGATAGTAAGGAGCAAATTAAATAGCTAAGAATTGTTTGCTACGAAGCCTCCTATGCAGCCGATGTTGCGTCCCCAATGTTTTAAACCCTAGGAAACTTCGTAGTACTTTTATTTTGGCGATTAATTTTGCATATTCCTAAGTAACATTCCCTTGTCTGGTGATTATCTCGCCTTAATATCGTCATAGTTTGCATCAGTAACAGACAACAGGGTACTGAGGTGTGATATGCAGAATACGAGTAAATAGCTAAGGAGAAGGTGCTGCGAAATCTCCAAAGCCACTTAGAATACGACCCCTGTGCACAATAAACAGGTTTGAAAATGTGTTGCGAAATCTACAGTCTCTTAGAATACGACCCCTGAGCAGAATAAGTTGCTTAGGAACAGCTATTGCGATCCTTGTCTAGAATAAACAGCTTAGGAAAGGGTGTTGCAAAATCTCCAAGGCCTCTCAAAGTGCGACACAATGAAGAATAAATTGCTTAAGAGAAAGTGTTGCGACCCCTATGCAGAATATGTAGCTTAGGAAAAGGAGTTGCGAAATTTCCAAGGCCACTCAAAATACGACCCTTATGAAAAATAAGTCGCCTAGGGAAAAATTTTGCGAATTCTTCAAGACCACTCAAAGCATGCCCCCTACTTTGAATAAATAGCCAAGGAAGACGTGTTGCGAAATCTCCAAAACCACAAAGAAAACGAGCCCCGAACGCAAACTAGTGTATCTGACGCCCGGCACGTCTCCAACTCGGCCCTTTCCACTGCACCTTCCCTTATACGCGTTCATACAGCCTAACAGAGGTGAGGTTGCTGTTTAATATACATAGAGAGCGCTGTTTGATATGCCTACACTGCCCCCGTCACCACTGAGGGCCACATAGAATACTTTCACACGTCTTCTGAGCTAAGGGACTGAATTCGCGCCCAGGCACCTCTTAGTATTTCATGTACGCGATGTAAAAAGAATATGGCGGCTTTTGAAGAGTGTATATAACGCTGAGGAGGACAGTAAGGTGTAAGAAGTGGAATAAATCGCTTAGGAAAATTTGTCAAGGAACTTCCATAACCGGCAAGAATACGAGCCAATCAGTACTGGTGGTGGCACTGTTTGATATGCCTTCACTTCCTTTTCCACCGCCCCCCCCTCTCTCTCTCTCTCTCTCTCTCTCTCACACACACACACACACACACACACACACACACACACACACACACACACTTTCATATTCTTACAAAGTCAACTGAAGGTTGTGGCATTGTTTAATAGGCTATGCCTACGTCCCCCAGCGCGCGCGCACACGCACACACACACACACACACACACACACACACACACACACACACACACACACACACACACACACACACCACTTTCACACCCAGTCTATGCATGTCAACGTCTGCCAAATATAGCAACACTTTCAGCTGCATTACGTAATCTCCCTGTAATCCATCAACTTCAGCTTCAGATTGCCATTCTCTCTCTCTCTCTCTCTCTCTCTCTCTCTCTCTCTCTCTCTCTCTCTCTCTCCCAAGTGTAGTTAAACTGGATGGTTGGTTTAACTAGTAACCAAGGAGATTCGTTCCAACCTCACGCCAAATCTCATAAAATATCATGAACTGCAACGTAGCATTCCAGCTGTGGCATTAACCAAGTTCCCTCAGATGAAAAAAAAAAAAGCATAAATTAGTTGGAGGTCAATAATAATAAAAAAAAAAAAAAAATAAATAATAATAATAATAATAATAATAATAATAATCATGATGATGATGATGATGATGATGAAGATAATAATAATAATAATAATAATAATAATAATAATAATGTCATCACTTTGGGACTGAACCCACGCAAGGGCGTCACTCAGACTGGGGCATTCTATCCACTAGACCACTTTACCAATTCATCTGCTTTGTTTCAGATCCTCTTGGCTGGCGCTTTGGTGGCGGGGATCGACGCTGGCCCCTCCCTTCTCTCTTCTCACGACCCTGCAGACAGCGAGCATTCTCATAGCGGAGACGATCATGTAGGACACGAAGCCGCTGCACAGGGACACGAATCAACTGTTAACGGAATAGAACCAGCTGTTACCGGAATAGAACCAGCTGTTAACGGAATAGAACCAGCTGTTAACGGACGCGGAGCACCTGAAAACGCCCATGCAGCAGCAGCACTCGCGCAACCTCAGCACCGCAGCAGCAACAATGGCTACAGCTTCCCCCCACCCCTGCCACAGCACAACGGCTATGGCTATGAACCTCCAGTGAACCCACCCAATATCTACGAACCACCACAACCTTCTCCACCTCCCACAGAACCACCACACAACAACGGGTACAATTATGAACCTCCAGTGAACCCACCCAGCCTCTACGAACCACCAAATACTGAACCACCGACACATCCAGCTAATCTCTATGAACCACCACCACCACCACCGCCACCCACCCTCTATGGGGCTCCGGATCGTGGCGAAGATAATTCCGGCCTGCTTAGGTCTGCCCCCCAGGAAGAGCCGACCGTGGTGAGCTCAGTCAGAATAAGCACGTACATAAAATCTATATACAGGGTAGGCTAATTCGTATACTGAGCCCCCATATCATTTCTAGTGTGTTACAAGGAGATCTCAGTCTGCTGATGTGGGTGTGAGTGTGGATTACCCATACGTGTTGAAATGATGCGGTCAGTGATAGATAAACTTTTCTTATCATAACTGTTCCAATGATTAGCTTTTTCGTTTGCAAGGTGGACATTGATATGCGGACTGAGCCGTTCCTTCAGCAGGCTACAATATGCTAGGCGGGAGCAATAGACAGTACAGATAAAGGTGTATACTGTATAATGCAAACTAACATCATTTGCAGGTCACCCAGCTCAAATTTACTCAATCCCTATAGACTACCGTTGGTATTTTTAGGGTGCTGGTTTCCATCTACCTATTGCCTGGAGCCTCATCCTGGCGAGAGTGGCCTGGATAAAAAGAACCTCCAGGCGTTTCTGTTCCTTCTCAGCAATGTCCCTCTTCCCACGACACGCTACACTGCCTTAGATGTTCTCGCACCCAACACCCTGGAAACCCTAAGAACCAAAGGCTGGGTTTGAGAAACTGCTTAACACTTTCCTTATGTGCGGCTAAATCGAAGTATAACATTGTTAAGCAAGTACTTGATAATGTCAGAGCTATTTTCACACCATATTTATCTGTACTAAACACGTTTTAAGTTGATACTACAAAAATTACCACTGTCGATATTTTCAACTCCCTAGTAGCCTAAAACTCGCAAGTAGCCAATTGGGGACGTAGATGTAACATCGATCGTTGCAGTTCATAGTCTAGGGGAAAACAAAGGCCTATTATATCGACTGTCTGCCTTACTGACCCTCGTGTACTCGATAGACCCTATAGTTCATTCCCTTTAACTTGGAACAGTTTTTCATCTTTTTCTGGCTTGTTCCATGTAGCACAGTGGCAGAAATAGACACTACTGTGGCTCGGCATACTTTCCATAGCACTTCTTTGTGACTTTCATCGTATTCTAATGTTGTACCATTATACATAGTTACAACTAAGCATTCAGGGTGTAGACGTGGTAGTTTTAGGCCAATTTCAAGTGAAAAGAGTATAATCCAAGCCTTCTTTTTCTTCTTCCCAACAGGACGCACCCGTTTACAAGTACGAAGTAGAAGTGGAGGACAGTGACTCCGGTCTGAGCTTCGGACATGAAGAGAGCCGCGACGCCAACCTGACAAGCGGGCAGTACCACATCCTCCTCCCCGACGGTCGCATCCAGAGGGTTACGTACAGTGTGGAGGGAGATGAAGGGTTTGTTGCTGATGTGGAGTACGAAGATGCCGATCCCCAGGTATTCGCATTTTTTTTTTTCTTCCAGTTATTTACAAGCTTTTTTTTTTTCTTTTTCGTTTTCTCTCTTCTGATCTCGTCTCTCTTTCTTTCTTTTTCATTCTTTTCCGTAGCTCTAGGTATTCACAAGCTTTTTTCTTTTCATTTTTTCCTTTGTTTATTCCCAGTTGTTTGGAAGATTTTTTCTTTTTTTTTGTATTCATTTTCACTTTTTTTTTCTCATTTTGTGTTTCAGGTATTCACAATTTTTTTTTTCCTTTTCGTTTTTGAGTTTTGAGTTCCAGGTGTTCACAAATCTTTTTCTTTTCCCTTTTTCATACACACTCACACTCACACACACACACACACACACACACACATATATATATATATATATATATATATATATATATATATATATATATATATATATATTTTAGTTCCAAATATTCACAAAAAATTTCCCTCTTCTCTCTCTTTTTTTTTTTTCTTCCAGGTATCCACAAAGTTTTTCTATTGCTGTTTTCCTTTCTTTTCTTTTGTTTTTAGTTCCATTTGTGTATAAGATTGCTTGCGTGTATTCTTTTCTTCACCCGTACAGCTGCCAAACATTTCAAAATAAAGTAAATGCCAGTTTTTTCTTCACTCACGCAGTTCCCAAATTTTTCATACGAGTGAATAAGTCTCTCCTTCACTCAAACAGTCATCGAACTCATCACAATCAAGCGTGACTGAATACCAATCTTTTCTTCGCCCACACACCCACTAACTACTTGACATCACCAAAAAAAAAGAGAGTAAAGTTTAGAGTGAAATATTATGACTAAACACGACGAGTTCTGACAAGTTAAAAAAAAAAAAAAATGGCTCACTTTCAGACGATGAGAAAAAAATAGCTAGACAGTGGCAAGAATAGTAAACTTAGAGGCAGAAAAAATAAAATGAGTGGGGGTGGTGTGAGTAGGATGGAGAGCAACCTAATGGCGGAGGACAGGGTGTCGTGGTGACGATTTGCTTGTGGCCACCTCTTGCCGAATTAATCTCACTATAGATAGAATGGTAGTTGGATAGACAGACAGACAAGTAGACAGATAGATAGATAGATAGATAGAGAGAGAGAGAGAGAGAGAGAGAGAGAGAGAGAGAGAGAGAGAGAGAGAGAGAGCGAGAAAGGAAGAAGACAGACAGACAGACAGATATAGATACAGAACGAAAAAATAGTCACAGATAGACAGAAAAGCAAATACGTTGATAGACAATTACAAGTAAATAGAATGAAAGGTAGATGGACAGATAGACAAATAAAGAGATCAAACTTTCTCATATCCTGAGTTATAATACTTTCTGATTTCGCCCCCACAGATCACCCTGAAGTCAAGTGCTCCCCAACAAAGCTACGTCCCTCCCAACCCTTCGCCCGTCCCGTCCAGTCCCTCCTACGTCCCTCCCAACCCTTCGCCCGTCCCGTCCAGTCCCTCCTACGTCCCTCCCAACCCTTCGCCCGTCCAGCCCAATCCCTCCTACGTCCCTCCAGCTCCTGTGGCTTAACGTGATTTTGGCCCCACCGACACCAGCAGTTTCGGTTTCTGGCAAGACCGTCATACGTAAAATATGATGGAATTCTAGCAACAACATGCGTAAAATGTGGAGAACCTGGGACTTCAAACAAAACCAACATTGATTAAAGTGTAAAGGATCTGCAGCTTCGCAAAACACCATCGTTAAGTATAAATGATCTGTGACTTTGGACAAAACCGACATGCATGCGTAAAGTTTAAAGGATCTTTGACTTCATACAAAACCGACCTATGAAAAGTGTGGAGGATCTGCGACTTCAGACAGCACCATCATGTGCCAAGTGTGAATGATGTGCGACTCTGGACATCAATGGGCATGAAGTGTGAGGGATCTGCGACTTTGGCCCAAATCATCATGCATATATTGTGGAGAATTTGCGGCATCGGATTACATCAACATGCATACAGTGTGGAGGATCAGGGACTTCTATATTCAGAGATGGACACACACACACTCACAAAATGAAACAAAGAAAAATAAATAAATATAATAATGTGTAAAATGTGAAGGGTCAAGACTGTGAGGGGATCTATTGCACGAGTCACCTAACAACGAAGACAAGTGGCCGTATTATCAAGGTTCAAATCACAGAGGGTAAGAGACAAAGCCCCCAGGTACTGATGGTCAATTATGGGGGTGCCTAAGAAAAAGATCATTAGCCTGCATCCCACATCACAGAGTCCAGTCAGGCACGATACAAAAGCTGCCAAATACGTAAAATCTTCAAGACATTCAAAAAATTGTCGCAAAAAACATGGGCTTAACTACACCTTCACTATAATGGTCTTGTTAATACGGTCAAGTCTTACACATTGTTCTGGTGACCCATTAACCCCACGAGAGCTCCTTCTTATCAAATGAAGAAAATAAATCTGAACAGTACTAGACATAAGGTCGAGAGGAAAGGTGGGAGGCATCATTTAACTCCACTACTTGAGGTTCTGTATATGTTCAAAAAAATAAATCTTTAAAAACAATCTCAAAAGAGTCTCAATAATGTAGCAATATCCTAGCTAGACTCTAACCCCTTCAATATGGGCGATTCTTCCTAGTCTGAAAAATAAATAAAGCGTACCCTAAGTAAAAAAAAAAAAAAAGTAATGAAAGAATACATATACATTGTCTTCGAGAAAGGATTGATGGAGACTGGCCCCTTCATTGCAAGCAGTTTTCAATAAATAAAAATAAATACACACACACACACACACACACACACACACACACACACACACACACACAGGAGACTAAAATTAGCGGTCATTGAATACATAGATAAACAGTTAAATAAATAAATAAAAAAATCACCTGAAGAAGCCAAAGAAGAAAAAATATCAGTCGTAATCCTAGTGAGGGGGTTGACGGAGAGTAATCTTTTGATATGAAGTCCCCCCCCCAAAAAAAAAAAAAATTCTTAATAAAAAATATACGGTAATAATAATACAGATTTTCCTATAGTTTTCAGTACATTTGCCTTAAGGTGGAGGCGGCTGCAGCAATGGGATTCCACGTAAAATACAGATGACATTGCAGGGCTGAAAAGATTAAAAGAACAAGTTGTTGAGGAAGAGAGAGCAAGAGAGTATGAGAGCGATTGAGCTGAGCAACAACCAAGAGAGAGAGAGAGAGAGAGAGGCTAAAATATGCATATTACCATAGCCTCGAGAAGTAGATTAGAGTGGTTTGGTCTGATGAATGTAGCCTACAGTTGAAGACATAAACACCGTTGTGCATTTTTGTTAAGCATACATGGTATTTACACAATATTCTGAAGATAAATGGCTTCCAAGGATAGCATTACTGGATTTCAAAGGACATTGTTCACAACTGATGTTTATCGAAGTGAGATGTATGGACGCCCGTAAGTGTAGTGATAGTAACTCCTTTTGGTAGGGTACGTCTATCAAAGAAAAAAAAAAAGGACTGGTATGATCCTTGGTATTGCAACTCTTTCAGTTCAAGAGATTTTTTAAAGTTTCCAGACGATTCTATTGACCTCAGGATAACCTTTTAAAACTGAAGGGGTTAGATGTCCTCATTAACCCCTTCACTGGAAGAAGTCTCCCCCAATATCAATAAAATCTTCAAGAGATAGTTAAAGAAAAAAAAAATGTTCTAGTTAAAGGGGTTAAACATACTCCTTTCATTACGGTACTTTCGGGTTGAATCTTATCATATTGAGCAAACGTGTTACTGTAAACACTTAGGTGTACTTAGACCTGCTGGGTGTCAACCTTTAGAATTATTTTGGCAAGGGCAACAGTGAAAATTTTATGCAGGACTGTGCGTCCTGCCATGCGCTAATAAGAATTAGGCTAATGTCCAGACCTTAATCATTTAGAAAAAATAAGAAATAAAAATGTAAAAACTCCAGTACCTAACGCGCATGTTGTAGTGACAAATAAACGTCACTATAATTTTCATACTAAGTGGAATCAAAAATCCTGCAGCTCCGCCGGACGTTCATTTGGAAAAATTCCTTCAGTAAAATATTTAATATTCTTCAGATACCAATAACTGAGAGTATCCCAAACATGAAACGTAGATCTCAGCAAACAGATGTTACTTATGACTGTTCCGTTGTTTGCATCTTCATAATGTATTAGGATGTGACTTTGAAGGATCTGCCTTGTATGTAACCTACAGTACACAGTAGCATCTCCTCATTCATTATGGCGACAAACACACTACTTAGTGTTACCAACATACTGAAGACTAAAATTATTCCTCTTGTAATGATTTTTTTTTTTATTGATATGTACACCTACTGAGATTAGTTTCTTCATAATTTCCTTTCATCATAATTATATAGTTTATAACATTGATACAACTGATGTTCTGAGTATGGTCAGAAGTAGGTGAAGAGGAGAATCTTCCAAAAAAAAATAGCTATTTGATGTCGATAAGAATGTTGCCACCGGGGCTAGTAGCGAGTTTTTCGTATAGTTAGGATTGATTTTTATTTTTTAACTATGTGTGGTTGCTTACAACGTATTTCACTGCGACTTCATTACAAAAATTTTAGATAACCGTCAGGGAGTGTTTCACTTGTGATAATTGTGTACGATTCGGTCTGAAAATTTTTAAAAGTGTTTGGCCTCGATATGCCATTACAAAGCTGTACTAGCAGTTGCGGCTGAGCAAGTGTGTTGTGTTGGGGGCTGTCATCTGGTATTCTACATACATTAGCAGACTCTGCCACGCTACTCATTATTTGTTGTGAAGAGGAAGGTCAACATCATGAAGCAGTAGGGCTCAGGTATGTCTGAGTATCTGAATTATTGGAAAGTGGTTCAGGCGAAACAGGTGGTGATTATGGAATGAGAGGCCTCCCTATGGCCTCCTATCATTAACCTATCCTGTCTGAGAATAAGTAGGGTGAAAAAGTCACCTGTAGCACTGAAAGGTGCCAGCAACATTTTAAGACTTCTTTTTCTTGGAACTATTGAGCTGATACATCAGTTATGCTTTATGTTACCTATGTGTTAAGCGTTTTTGTGCTATATTCACATCATATATACTGAACATTTTACAGCAACACACAAGGAGAGCGTTTCAGTGATGTGATGGAAAAATACCAAGCAGCTTCCTGAGCTCCATTAGTGTTAACAAGTGCTACGTTTGACGATATTTCTCTTTGTAACAGAAACCTCGATCGTTCATCTACATTAACGACATCGAAAGAGTAGCTATTGTAACTGAGTCTTGACTGTGTTCGGTATGTATGTTAACAGAGAGCAAATTCACGAATACCTGATATGATTCGCAATAAATTTTACTACATTGTGTGGGTCTGGGAAAAACCGATTCGATTTTAGTGAAGAATAAAAAGTCAAGATTACAGGCCAAGGTCAAAGTTCCGGGTGCAGCGTTATCTCATGAGTGCCTGAGTAGGTTATGGGAAGAAGGGACTTGATTTTGATACAGATTAGTCAGAGGTCAAGGTCATGGGTCATGCTCAGAGTTCGGGTACAGAGTTGCTTTCCCTCTTTCCCTGCACTATCTCGGCACTTATATCAGGTATTTTTACTGCACCGAGAGGGGCAGCTTAATCCAGTTTGTGTTCCTAATTGTGTCACTCATTCAGTCACTGAGTCGCTGTACCTGTTTGAAGGATGAAATATGCCGCGGTAGAATTACATTATACAGTATTAGGAGCTTCACACTTTCATTTTCACATTTTTTTTTTCTGCCTAACCTATAGGAGTCTAGCAGGGATGTGTCCAGGATGCATGTGATATGCATCAAGTGTGTGCCTGAGGTGTGCATGGTGTGCATCTGGTGTGCATCTGGTGTGTGCCTGAGGTGTGCATGGTGTGCATCTGGTGTGTGCCTGAGGTGTGCATGGTGTGCATCTGGTGTGTGCCTGAGGTGTGCATGGTGTGCATCTGGTGTGTGCCTGAGGTGTGCATGGTGTGCATCTGGTGTGTGCCTGAGGTGTGCATGGTGTGCATCTGGTGTGTGCCTGAGGTGTGCATGGTGTGCATCTGGTGTGTGCCTGAGGTGTGCATGGTGTGCATCTGGTGTGTGCCTGAGGCGTGCATGGTGTGCATCTGGTGTGTGCCTGAGGTGTGCATGGTGTGCATCTGATGTATGTCTGAGGTGTGCATGGTGTGCATATGGTATGGGTCCGAGATGTGTGTGATGTGCATCTGGTGTGTCAGAAATGTGTGTGGTGTGCATCTGGTGTGTCTGAGGTGTGCATGGTGTATGTTTGAGGTGTGCATGGTGTATGTCTGAGGTGTGCATGGTGTGTGTTTGAGGTGTGCATGGTGTGCATCTGGTGTGTCTGAGGTGTGCATGGTGTGCATCTGGTGTGTGTCTGAGGTGTGCATGGTGTGCATCTGGTGTGTCTGAGGTGTGCATCTGGTGTGTGTCTGAGGTGTGCATGGTGTGCATCTGGTGTGTGCCTGAGGTGTGCATCTGGTGTGTCTGAGGTATGCATGGTGTGCATCTGGTGTGTGTCTGAGGTGTGCATGGTGTGCATCTGGTGTGTCTGAGGTGTGCATGGCGTGCATCTGGTGTGTCTGAGGTGTGCATGGTGTGCATCTGGTGTGTGTCTGAGGTGTGCATCTGGTGTGTCTGAGGCGTGCGTGGTGTGCATCTGGTGTGTTTGAGGTGTGTATGTGTGCGCATTAGTGTGTGTGTACAAAGACAAAAGACATCTTTTGGGATGTGGTGGGGTAGTAGACACAGTTTGGGTGGGTGCGGCTATCATAGGTGTTCCTTGCCCTATTCTTTTAGTTATGTCATTCCAGTTTATCTAAAGTATGCAGTTATATTTTATAAATTCCTTTTCTACCGGAATAGGAACCGAAAAGCCTGGACTCTAGCACCGTCGTTAATAATATCTTTTTATGACTGGCTAAATTATTCAACCATAGAGGGATATCCCATAAATCAGCGTAATTCTGCCGGGAAATTCATCGGACTCAAACCTGCTGCTGAGTTGTTAGAGTAACTTAGTAGCTGTCTCCTTAATTCTCACAGACCTTTTTGAGTGTTCACCTGTAATGAAAAGCATGGCTTAAAGTATATCCTGATGTGGAAATAAAAACAACTTTTGCAACAATTTTTTTTCCAAATAATTTACATCAGTAAATATATAATATGGGCAAAGCTGAAAATACATAGTAAATCTGAATACATTTTTTTTTTTAGAAGTAAAGAATAGTCAGTGGCTTTTTTTTTTCTACTTTATTTCTTCAACAATGGTTAAATGCTGGCAACGCCAATTTCACGAGTTTCCTCTGGTGTGATGACCAGTGATGGAGTAGGTCAAACACTTTAGTTACGAGGCACAGCAGTGATGGTGGTGAGACCACGTCAGGACCTAGGGGCGATTTTCTTTATGCAGACTGGTTACGCAGAGTGTCAGGAGCGGCTATGATGAGGCACGAAGCACAACTGATATGCAAGTTGCAACATGCCACCACCATGTATGAAAGAGAGAGAGAGAGAGAGAGAGAGAGAGAGAGAGAGAGAGAGAGAGAGAGAGAGAGTACAGTCATGTTGCATGAAAAAAAAATTTGCCCCTGATTCACAGGCAACCTTATGATCAATTATCTCCTGTAATTCATATTTTGATTTTCAGGAAGAACAAGGAACACTGGAAGTTTCTGGACTCCATTCTTTTCACTTAAAAAAAATGTTGATTACTTGGAAAAAATCTGGTGACCTTTTCTTTCCTGTAAAAACAAAATTGATAATAATTACGGCAAGCAGTTGATTATAAGTTTGTTCATGAATCTCAGTCCTGGCCTAGTTCGAAGTTAGTGACAATATCTGACACTAGAGGCCGTATTCTAGGTGGCATTGTGGGCTACGTAGTACATTTTTTTTTTTTTAGCTCTTTATTATGCTTGATACACCATGAAGTTCTCAGTAACGAACAAGGATGGAAAATTAGCAAACAGTAAAATGCATTGCTGAGGATGAGAGGTTACAAAACCTTCAAAGCCACTTAAAACCTCATTTCTCCGAGTTGTTTACCTCATGGTCTGGACAAAGGACTATTTATTAATACTCATAGTCTACCTGCATATGTTATTTTGTTACTTCTGGCGGTATCCATAGGTGGGTTGTGCCTGACCATAGTTTCCTGCCTGACCAAAATCATGGTCGCTTGGTTGATAAGCAGGGGCAGTTTCTTCCTGACCACTGGCGTCTGTTTCTTGGCCAGAGGAATCTCCATCCTGGCCCAGAACAGGGGTTCCTTCGTCGTGGTCATAATCACGGACGCCTGGCTGATTACCAAAGACTCCTGTTTGATCGGTCTCTTCTTCTTGACCATTGACGTCTGTCTCTTGACCAAGAGAGTCTGCTTCGGGAGTGTAAGGGCCAGCTTCGGGAGCCTGGGGATCTTCTTCCTGACCAAAGCCATGGACATCTCTCTTCTGAGCATGGGTACCAGGTGCATTTACATCGTCACTGGAGTCGTCTGCGTCGTGACCCTGACCAAAGACAGAGGGATTTGCCTCCTGACCACTTGCATCTGTTTCATGACCAAAGGAATCTGTTCCTTGATCCTGATCAACGGCATCTGCTTCATGACCAAGGGTAGCTGATTCAAGGTCCCGACCATGGGTGTCCTCATCTTGACTCTGACCAAAGGCGCCTGGAACTTGGTCGGGAGTGTTGGTATCATGGCCAAGGATGTGTGCCAGTGAAGGGTAGCCTTCTGTGGTGGTCTCTGTGTCATTTTGGTCGCCAAATGGGTCTGAACTAAGGCTGGGGTGTGCGTCAGGGCCGCTGCCAGAGAAGGGATCTTGATTGGGGCGGGGGGCGGGGGCCACACGGGCCACCAGGGCCATCACCACCAACACCTGCAGAGGACATGGCGATAAACTACATCATCAAACCACCAGTCTTACAAGCATCATATTACACCACCATACCACCAGTCTTATACACACCACACCGCACCACCATACTACCAGTCTTACACACACCACACCACACCGCCATACCACCTGTCTTACACACACCACACCACACCACACTATACCACCATTCTTACGCCACTACACTCTTAACCCTATCTGGTGCAGGTCTGGATCGAGTCATCCATCTCTTTCTGCATGGACGACAATGTATAGCTACATGATCTTAATTTCCCTAAACTAAGCTAGTGGTAATGGAAAGAGTAATATGACAATTAAATTACCGTAACACTTATCACATTTCTTCATTGAGTTTCTTTTATTATTATTATTATTATTAATAGTAGTAGTAACAGTAGTAGTATAGTGGTGGTGGTAGTAGTAGAAGTCGCAGTAATAGTACTCCAACGGACGCCATCCGACAAGAGCAATGATAAATGAACCCTCTCCCTTTGAAATAATTCAGTGAAAAAGTGCGGTCTTGCACGTAACGTAGGCACGGTTGGGGAGAAGGGCGTATGACCCACCCGTATTTTCGGCAGCCCACTGAATACTTATGATAAAATATCCATGATATTTTCCAAAGCATATGCAGTAAATGATACACATGTGTTATCAGAGAACTGTTTCAATGAAAGTAAGAATGTGGTAATGAAACAAAGAATTTGATCATGAAACTGGAAGAATTTGGTAATGAATCAGTATGAAGTCAAATCTGGTAATTCTTACAGAAATCACACCCTCTCTTTTCAGTTCTGGATCCGGTCCTGCAATATGTAAAGAGAAGATTGGTGGGCAATTAACTGAAAGGTGTAAGTATTGTGATAGTCTGCATCTGCTGGGTGATTCACTACTCTGATGCCCCAGAACAAAGCCAACGTTTCCTAACTGTGGGGCAAGTTTAAGGGAAAAGAAGTTGAAAAAAAATTCGCACGCTTGATCATGTTAGCTAAAAGAAACCATTATCAGGGAATATTCAGCCATCCCACTGGCTAAGTTGGACAGAAAAATCGCTAGTCTGAAATACTGAATGCAGCTATGCTTACACGCAGAAGACCGCTTTTAAAACCTCTGGATAAAAGATAATAAAGAAAATAGGTACAAAGTTTGACTTAAATCCATTCAATAGTTAAGATAATACTAAAGTTTTTATAGGGGCTCAGAGCAGTGAATCACCCTATACGTTACCAAAATAGCTCATGAATGACTCCTCCAATAAACATCAATTTGGCACATGAATTTTGTGAGGATCTGGGAAGGAGTGATTTGATTCATGGGGAGCTAGCAATTTACACCTAGTTCAAGTGAAGTGTAGGCTTTTGTGACACCCCTAAAGAATAAAACGGTATGGTGTTCGCTGGAGAGAATGCCAGAGACGTTCCAATGACTAGAAGGCCAATGGTTGCAATTCAAACACTAAGGCTTTTATGACAAACCCAAATGAATAAAATCGTCAAGGGCCATGGTCAGAGCTCAAGGCATGGGGGTTAAATCGTGAAATCCAGGTCCTATTTAGATCAAATTTGGTGCATATATTTGTTTGAGGATAAGAAGAAGTGATCTAATTTTTGTGCAGGTAGATAAACGTTGTGGACGCAGCTCAAGTTTAAAGTTCTGGTGCATTTTGTTCTCTGAGCATTTTTACCTAGTTTTGTTGCAATATTTTCTCTGATAATCTAACTAAATGTTGCAGCAAGTTGTTGTTTCTTACTTCAGTTTTTATCTATGCCTGAATATTGTCAGATCATTACAGATGGAAGCTCTCCTTCCGGCAAAGTTCTATCTATCTATCTATCTATTGCCAGACGCCTCAATCCCGTTTGGGGTGGCCACAAACAAATCGCCTCCAAGTCGCCCTGTCCCCCGTCATTTCACTCCCCTGCTCCCAACTCACACCCCCCTCTCTCATATATCTCTCCACCCCATCCCTCAATCTCATCCTCGGCCTCCCTGCCTGTAATTTGTGTCATAATTCTTCGCCAAAATTAAATATAACGTCTATTGTATTTGATATAACACATTGTAGGCTGTTCTGCATATGCCTCAGCAGTCTAAGTTACAGCTCTTCAAAATTTATTTAATACAGTATCGTAACGTAAAAGTTTAGTGGCAAATAATGCTCAAGAGTTTTGCAAATGGTCGCAAGCTCATATATTACACACACACACACACACAAACACACACACACAAACACACACACACACACACACACACACACACACACACACACACACACACACACACACACACACACACAAAACCCCTGCATATACATACATACATAAGCAATATAAATACACACAGACAAATGAAAGTGACACAAGGGTCTGGAGTGAGGTGTTGTATGCGTAATGAGGCTACACAACCACTGCCAGCATTGTGTGTGTGTGTGTGTGTGTGTGTGTGTGGTCAGAAAGTGTGTAAGATAGTGTGACTGTTTGTGATGTTATCGAGAGAGAGAGAGAGAGAAGATGAACAAAATAGAAAATACGTTATTGGACTGAAGGGATGTGCCTCTTCACCACGGCGACTTTTTTTTAGTGTATATTACTCTTGGCATTGCTATACTCTTCTTACTCAAACTTGGCTTAAAACTGCAATCCCTCCAGCTTTATGGTTGAGTTGTTACAATAATACCAACACAAAAATATGATGCTAGCCATGAGGAAGTGTTATGAAGTAGAACAGTCGCCTTTTTTTTTTTTTTTCCACAGAGCTACGCGAAATAACGTTATATGAAGAAGAGTTGTGAAGAGAAAAAGAGAAGCAGCTTTGTATTTACTACCACAGAGCTACGTGAAATAAGCTAAAAAAAAAAGGGGGGGGAGGGGATTACGAAAATTTGGATCAAGTTAAGATGAAAGAACGAAAATTTGGACCGGATTAAGATGGAGGGACGAAAATTTGGGTCGAAGTTAAGATGAAAGGACGAAAATCTGGTTAAGATGAAAGAACTTCAGACCAAACAGGTTGAGAGTCGCCCTAGTACGGAAGGGGTTAATGGAGGCTTAATCTTAGTCCTCGAGTTCAAAACAGATCTCTTAAACTGAATAAAATCGTCTGGAGGTGGCAGGAATACAAGCAAAATAATCTGACAGGAAGGGGTTAGCAATTACAGGGCATTCTCTCTCACTTGGTGGAGATTTTCGTCTTTTTGAAGCCTGTTTCAAGTAGCTCAGTGGCAGAAAAAGACTACTGTATAGGTTGATTCTACACCCTCTCCATAATGGTTCTTCGTGACTAGTACCATATTGTATTGTCAATATTCTGTTACAGCTGAGCATTCAGGATGGAGAGGTGGCAATTTTACACCTAGCGAAGTGAAATGTAGGCTTTTATAATACTGTCTGGTGAATAAAATCATTTGGTGTTCGCTTGAGAGAATGCCAGAGTCGTTCCAATCATGAGAGGGCTACTGGTTGCAGTTCTAACACTAAAGCTTCTGTGACAGCTGAACAAAATTGTCTGGCTTTAGGTGGGGTAAATACTAGAGGAGCCGGGGCTATGAGAGTGTTCAAGTTATTGAGTGA
>NC_136974.1:36221495-36323995 GCF_032717465.1 Coenobita brevimanus
GCATTCAGGCCAGCATTCCAGCATGTTTTCCAGCGGGTATTTATGGGGTCGTTTCGTTGGGTATTTCAGCAGGCGTTCAGGTGTTCAAGCTAGTGGTTGTTTGGGCATTTGGGCAGGCAGGCAGGTTTGCATGCAGGCAGGAGGGCACCTGGGCGCTTTGGTAGGCAAGCGGGTGCTGGGGCGGGTGGGTGTTGGGCCGGCGTTTGAGCAGGCGTTCAGACAGGTGGGCAAGTGCTTTGGTGAGCATACTAGCTTTTGGGGGGAGGGCATTTTGCAGGAAATTTAGACCGGCATTCAGGTGGGCATTGCGGTGGACATTTTGGCGGGAGTTTGGCTGGTGTTCTGGTAGCCATTTCGGTGGACAATCAGCGGGAATTTTGGCATGAGTTTCAGCATATGATCCAATAGGCATTCCGGTGGGTATTCCGGCGAGCTTTCGTCTAGGTGGGCGTTCGTGCAGGCGGTCGGGAGTTCTGGCAGACGGGTTTTTGGGTTCTCAGATGGGCGGGTTTTCGGGTGTTTGGGCACGTGGGCGTTCGAATGTTTGGGTGCGTGGGTATTCGGGCATACAGGCATTCAGGTGCATGGGCATTCAGGAGGGTGGGCATTCAGGCGTATGGGCATTCAAGAAGGGATGTGTTCGAATGTTTGCCTGAGCGGGCGTTTGGGTGTTGGGGCAGCCAGGTGTTCAGGCGGGTGGGCATGTGAGTGGGTGTTCCTACAGACGTAATGGAGGGCATATCAGCGGGCATTTTCAGGGGCGCTTTATACGTCGTTTTGTGGATTGATTGGGTGGACATTTCAGTGGGCATATTAGGGGCATTTTGGCAGGCGTTTTGAGTGGCATTCTAGTGGGTGTTCCGACAAGCATTTCGGAGGGTATTTCGGCGGGCATTTTGGTGGACGTCATTATTCCTGTGGTTGTTCCAGTAGGCATTCCGGCGGACATTTCTGCTGGCATTCCGGCAGGTATTTCAGCGGGCTTTTCGACGGACATTTTTGCGGGCATTTCTGCAGGCGTTTCAAACACTGTTCTGGAGGCCGTTCTAGCTGACTTTCTGGAGAGCGTTCCGGTGGACATTGTGGTGAGTGTTCAATTAGGCAGGTGGGCGTTCAGGCAGGTGTTCAATTAGACAGGTGGGCGTTCAGGCAGGTGTTCAATTAGACAGGTGGGCGTTCAGGCAGGTGTTCAATTAGACAGGTGGGCGTTCAGGCAGGTGTTCAGTTAGGCAGGTGGGCATTCAGGCAGGTGTTTGGGCAGGTGGGATGGTGTTTCAGGGGTATACTGGCGACATTTTAGGGGGTATTTTGTGGGGCATTTGGACGGGCATTCTGCTGGGCATATCATTGCGCATTACAGCTTGTGTTCCGGCGAAGATTTTGGCGGGCATTGATGGACAATTTGCCGGGAGATTTCGTGGGCATTCAGGAAGTCATTTAAAACAGATAATTTCCATCACCATTGACTTTCTTTTTCGGACTGATACTATAGATTATCCTACCAATCTAAAACAAAAGCAAATTGAAATACCGGCAAAGCATACTCACACACACACACACACACACACACACACACACACACACACACACACACACACACACACACACACACACACACACACACACACACACACACACACACACACACACACACACACACACACACACACACACACACGCACACTGCAAGGCCAGGCAACACACACACACGCACAATGCAAGGACAGGCATGTATATCGTATAAATAAAGTACCATGAAAACCATAGATGATGCTTCTTATACACCCAAATACTCTATACACAACTCTACACATATACACATTATCATTGCCCTAAGGAATGGGGAGGGACGCCTTCACGTGGTAGCACCAATATAGCTGAGTGGCTCCATTGCCTGGTTATACAAACGTCCCTCAACTATCCCCCAAAAGAAGGATAGTGCACTGCATGATGAGGGCAACTTCAGCCTGCAGTCCACCAGGTTCACGTTTGCAGGGTTCTCGTTTCAGATGAACCTGGGGCTGCTACTACTACTACTACTACTACTACTACTACTACTACTACTACTACTACTACTACTACTACTACCACTGTCCTTCTAGTCTCTTTCCATGCATTCCATCTCTCACCCCTACCCTTCCTACTACTCTCCATGCAGGATGAATATACATGGGTGAGTCATGGAGAGGTGGCCTAGGTGGGTAAGAAACGGGGTGAGGGAGAAGGGGGATGCAAGGCGGGGGAAGGTGATGCAAGAAGGCTGGATCTGCTTTCTGTGCTGGCTGCCTGTCCCTTAACAAGATGGCGCGTTCGTTTTTCCTTTTTCTTTTTTCCTTTTTGCTATCCCCGGACGATTTCATACAACTCCGGAAAACCCTTTTGTGATAGAAGGTTTAATGAAGGTTGTCATATTACCAGTTTATGTCGAAAAATCTCTCCTAGACAAGAAAATCGTCTGGAGATCGTAATAATAATAATAATATTGATGATGGTGATAAAAAAAAAATAATAATAACATTATTATTATTATTATTATTATTATAACAAAAGCAGCACGGCAATGGATGGAAGAGACTGAAAAAGAGTTACGTACGCCACAAACCCTCCAATTTTTTCCATTCATACGAGACCCAAAGCTGAGATGGTGTTACACAGGCACGAGCTTAAGTGCTGCCACGGGGACTCACAAAAAGAAGAAGACGAAGACGAAGACGAAGAAAAGAAAAAGGAGAAGCAGGAGGGTGATTCTCGAACATATTTAAGATTGATTCCCTGTTGATGTCGTCATTATTTTTTTGCGAATAGGAAAGACAAGGAATGAATAATGCAGTTTATATTTCATGTTCTTACAAATATTAGTTATAAGAGAAAAATCAGTCAGGAGTTGTATTGTTCTGAAGGAAGGGAATGCAGATTTTTTCCATGTTCTAGTTCTTCGTGTAAAAGGTTACGACAAGGAATTTATCGTAAGTATTTCGTAAGTCTGTTCGAGATTTCCACTCCAGAAGGGTTCATCATAAATTCACTAAAACATAACTGCAAATCGTGCGAGGGGTGGACGGTTGATGTAGGGGTGGACGGTTGGCAGAGGGATGGACGGTTGACAGAGGGATGGATGGTTGATGAAGGGATGGACGGCTGATGGATGGATGGACGGTTGATGTGAGGGATGGACGGTTGATGCGAGGGATGAACAGTTGACAGGAGGATGGATGGTTGATGTGGATGATGGACGGTTGATGCAGGGATGGACGGTTGACAGAAGAATGGACGGTTGGCAGAGGGACGGACGGTTGATGTAAAGTAATGCAGTGTCTCTTGTGCTTCAGCTTGCATAATAAGTGGTCCCAAACTAGATGGGACACAAGGTCGTATTCCAAGCGGCTCTGGAGATTTAGAAACGCCTCTTCTCTAACGACTTATCCTCCATATTGCATTTAAGTTCCCTTTTGTATGTTACTGATGCCAACTGTGATGAAATTAAAACATTTAACATATATTGCTTTTTCAACTAATTACCCGCTTTACACTTCCGCATCCGCTTGTATGTTACTGATGCAAACTTTGTCGATATTTACACAGTTTAAATAACATACAATATAATGTGTAATATACAAAATAAATCGCTTAGGACGACGTGCTACGAATTCTTCTGTTCCACAAAGAATACAGGCCATAGAGTGAAGGTTCCTCTGATTCTTTTTACACATTTGCAGGCAGTTGGTACTGGATCCGAAGAGTGCTTATAATCCTGCCAGTATATTAACTTCAGAGCTCCTTTATATTCATCACAAAGTTTTTATTATTAAACGTGGTAAAAAATATGTATATCTAGCTTTTTTTTTTTTTTTTTTTTTTTTCACTGCTCAGCCTTCAGACATTTCATCAATTTCAGTTGTTCCAATGGGCAAGTGGGGTCAGGAGGCGGGTGGGATACAGAAATATTGCCAGTAGCTGCTGCATGAGAGTAGGTCCTGTGCATGCCAACTCCGTCGCTGTTGAATAAACCCTCCAACGGACAACTGGGACATGTGTAACCGCTCTGCTGTAGTCGATTTGCATTCACTTGATCGAACTGGGCCACTCCCATAACTTGATTACCAAGCTGTGGTTGAATGAATTTTGATGAACCAGGGTAGGAATGAGTTTCCTTGGTTACTGAACAAAATTCAGCCCTCTGTCTGACGTCATTTGGCCATCAACTGAGGTGAGAACGGTTTGGAATCTTTGTCAGGTTACATTAAACGCATTATAGCAATAGTATTGTCACCCCCATCATCATCATCTTCACCACCTTCATTATCAGTCACTTCTTTATCACGGTTACTTTCCAACTTGACACCACTAACATCACTGCCAGTCATCATCATCATCATCGTTCCTACCGACCGTCGTCACCACTAATGCCTACTTCATCTTATCACAGTGATCTTACAGTCATCAGCGTCACCACCAGTGCCACTGCCATCTGCATCATCATCACCATCGCTCCTATCGACCATCACCACTATTGCCTACCTCATCCTCGTTATCAGTCATCGTTTTGGTCATTACCGTTACGACCAGTGCCATCATCATAATCATCATCATAATTACCACTTCTACACACTTTCCTTGCGCAGTCCCAAATGACCGCAGCAGCAACCTCTCTGTATAATGCAAGATGATAGTTGTTAGAAAGATAAGAGTGTTGCGGCCAGCTTGTTTGGTCTACACTGCTGAAGGGTGCAATCAGATGTTTACAGCTGATTTGGGTCAGTCACATCACGCCTCAGATGCCCAGAGGGGAGAGAGGGTTAGTTAGATCTGAGCAGGCAAAAGTGGGAGCAAAACCACGCTCCTCCGCTTGTAACATTTCTCCTCTCATGAAATGCCCCCGAGAATGTCTTCTATTACTATCCCACAATGGGGTACAAAACCATTCATTCCGCGTTTATATGAGAGGGTGAGATGACACCGAGAGACAACGTGAGAGGGAGACGACAACGACATCGAAAGACAGACGACAAAAACATCGAGAGGCAGGCGACACCTCCATCATCTCTAGCTAAGGCGCTGTAGACAATTCCTGTGACGGAATGTATTACTGAGGGCGGCTCTCCCTCCCCCACCGATAAGTCGGCAGGTGTACTCGGCAAAGCATACCGTTATATGCAAACAGTTCCCCCATGTAGAAAGTTCTTCTAGGTGGTTAAAATCAGGGTGGTTTGAGGGACAAAATCATGGAGGTCTGGGGGGCGAAACCCCTAGTTACAATAAGCTAAGTTAGGGTAGGTTAGGTTTGGCTGAAATGTTAGGTTTCCTATAGGGGAACTTTGAGCAAACGACGTCTGCGCTGGCGACGGTACTGCGCCTTAGCAAACGGTACTGCGCCTTAGCAAACGGTACTGCGCCTTAGCAAACGGTCTTGCGCATGCACACTAGGGTGAAGGAGAACTTTATGCACGGGGTAACTTTATGCATCTGACACTTTGTAGGCCAATTTTTACCTGAAGTTATGAGAAATCCCCACTAGCTAGGAGATTCGAATTCACATCCTCTTTATTAGCGGACAGTGACCTTAACCATTGCACCATCACAGTTTGTTGTTGTCTTGCAGAACCGGGCCGCTGCTCGCACAACACGAATATTAAGTCATAGGCGCATGAAGTTTGATGAGAGTTCTTTCTGAAGCACGAATGGGTCCCCTTGATGAACACAGTCTTCTTTCTTTCTTTTTCTTTTTTAAGTGGCGGAACTGAGCCACTCTGACATCTGGCTTAATAAGTCGTGGACACATGAAATTTAATGAACTAAAGTTATGAAGCAAGAAAGAGTCTCCTTGGTTACTAATCAGTTCGACTTTCCTGTCCGACTACATCCTGCCATCAACTAAGCTGAAACAGGTTAATAATGATCTTTGTCAGCTTACAAAAAACGCACCATACTCAATCTCATTCCATTCGGTCCCTACGCAGTCCTTCATGTACATCCCCGTCACTAAATGAAGTAGATAGATAGATAGATAGATCGATCGATAGAGACACAAAGTATGGAGCCCCTCTGTGCTTTACATTTTAGGCGGTATTCTATGTGGCATTAAATTTGGCGATTAAATGTGTACAGGAATTCCATTTTTTTTTTTTTTTTACCGGGCATAAATATGGTCACCATAGGGACAGTATTTACCTGAATTTGAAGTTCTTTCTGGAATTCTAAAGTACATTTACCTCTTTGGTTTTCTATTGTATGTTCTTTTAATATTTTTGTACCGACATAGTTTGCCTGGGTAGCACAGAAAAGGATGACAGGTTACAATATGCAAAAATAAGAACCGTGATTGAGAGGCCAAGATGTCTGATATGTCACTTAGAGTATCCAAGCTTCTGAACTAAACGAAAAGCACTGATACACTATGCCTTGTTTCCTGTTTCATTCATCCCATCAGTCTGGTGATGTCATTAGTTTTTGTTACCCCCGACAGTGTCATATAGCTGTCATTTCTTGCTCCATTCTGACGCATTTATGTAGACTGAGAAGCGGTTTTTCGAATTGGACGAGTTAGATATAGCCTTAGTTAACTCCGTCCACACTAGAGTGGAATAAAATATATGACTGAAGTGAAAAAAGACGTTATCGTAATGAAGGAGTTAAACATACATTAGATTCTGTTATTCAGGTTTTTAAAAATGACATTAACGTTAATTTTCAGTTACACATATTATACACGGTGAGCAATTTGGAACAGTTTCTATAATTTGTCCTATCATCAATTTTTCAAACTCATTGTCCAGGCATCTCCAACTAAAGTTACTCTTGGATTTTTTAAAGTTGGAAAGATTACTAGATAGCTAGAGTATGGTACAAACTACGTCCCTGGGGTGAGCGGGTTAATATTTAGCGATTCACGATGTTATTTCCGTGTGACCAAACATGGAAATGGAAGGAGGTATGGCTGAGGCTAACGAGGTGACATATTAAGATCGTACCCTAAGTGGCTGTGGTGATTTCATAGCACGTCTTTAGTGGTTTGTTCTGCCCATTACATCTCGGTATTCTCTTTATATTTTATGCAAACCATTTCACTGTTAAACGATAGAAGAGAATGTTGTGGTGTAATGCATTTTTTTTTTTCTTTTTGGCTAAGGAAGGTGTGCGCCGCCTCCAGTGCCTCCTAAAATACGAAAATTGAATGTGATGTGCTTTTTATAAATCCCCACGAGCAACCCTTCACAGCCCTACGAAGCACATAGGCTACACTAGGGGCGTGTTAGAGAGAAAATCGGGTTTCTGAAGTGTGATGAGCCTCATATAATTCATCACTAGTAGCAGCATACGGCCTTGTGAAGTACGGCTGGTAGGAAGCAACGTGCAGGGGAATCATGCCTGGTTCCAAGGTGACGTCTGTAGTGAATGTAATGCCACCATCATCATCATTTCGACTCTCCCTCCTTCCAGCCTAAAATCAGGGTGAAGTTGGGTCCAGAAAGCAAGAAACTCGAGGGTGTTAGGAGAACACATTGACGACTCGACCAAATACAGACCTTGAACCGTAACCCTGACCTTTAATCAATCCATACATTAATGTGTGTGTGTGTGTGTGTGTGTGTGTGTGTGTGTGTGTGTGTGTGAGCGAATGATCAGATGTGGATTAATATTAGAGCGCGCGCGCGCTCTAATATTAATCCACATCTGATCATTCCTCCATGACATAGCGTCTCACCGTAGGCTTTGACCTTGATCTGTCTGGATCTATCTGCCAAACCCACACACGGTATACCGGTATGTGCCAGTTTTTGATCAGATCGGATCAGACATTGATGAGATATTTTGTGAACATAGATTCATACACAGAGACCCACTTGATCGCAAAAGCTGCCCCATCGACGTCACTAAAGAGAAAGCACGAACGTGGGAGACCTACAGCAACCCCAGAGAAATGAGGCAGACACTCATTCGTACACCAGTCAAGGCCCCGAAATCCTTGCTCCACCTGACACGCCTAACCTCTGCACATTAAATCATCACGTGACGTAAGACCCTGTGGAGCACGTACGGCAGGGACACAGAGAGTGGTGGTACCAGCTTCCGCAGTGACGCAGAGGCCGGGTGTAGACAGAGGTGCTGGTGAGAGAGGCATGCCTGATGAGTCCTGCCTGACCCGCCACGCCGTGCAACTACTAATTTTCACGGCTGGGGCACCTTCGTTAACTCTTGTGTCTTCCCTGACTTTTCTTTACTAATCTCGAAGTTCAAATTTTATCATTATTATCATCCTGGGGTGGGATTCTTGAAGACATATACGATCGATTCTGTGTCGTTGCCGTGATTTATTTTTGTGGGAAGGACAAAGATGGGAAATACCGAGTCTTTCCACGTCTTCTGCTCCACCAGCGAAAAAAAAAAAAAGTACAGAGGAAAATTATCATAGGTACCATCCGTTAAAGAGGACGGACAAGGAATGGAGACTGCAAAATCTTCTCATTCCTCTTGTTCTTTCCGAAAATTCATAGCTACAAAAAAGGAATCGTTTGTAAATATGTCTGAGCATTCCATCCCTGGTTTTATCCATCATGGGAAAAAATAATCAATGCCATCTTCGAGCATGTTAACTGGAGTGGTTAGGCCGTATTATTAAAACAGAGTGCGAAGGTGTGAGCAGGCGTCTAGCATCTGATGGCTATTCATGAAACACCTGCAGTTGGTGGACGTGATCAGCCTGCATCACACTTTACAGAGACCAATCAACAACGGGGCAGAAAGGTCAGAAATATTCTTTCATCATCACTTTGTTTAAAATTTTATGACAAAAATTCGAGGCTTTCCCACACTTTCACGCTCTCTTTTTGAATAACATGAACCATTATCTTCACCGACAGTGGGTGTTAAAGGTATGGAAAGTCTCAATGTGCATCAATAAATAACAGCATCCTCATGCCTTAAAAAAAAAAAAAAAAAATCCGAGATGCACTACAAGCTACCCGGTAACTCATTTGGGACTACCTTTTGTTGAACGATAGTCTGCAAGTAGCTTTTCGGTAAAATAATAGTTATCTGTGAAATATTGTTAGTCTGCTTGTATAATGAGTTCACCACCTGTTAGAAACTGTATCGTAGGTTTTATAGATTTCGCAGTTTAGTGCTAGGATTTCTCAGGTAAACAAAATCTTATATTATGGGCTTGAATAAAACAAAGCCGAGCACCAACCGCCGGGGAAAGGTTAGTAAGGAGCGTCTGTGTTGTTATTTAATCGTTATCCATTATCCCTGCCCCTGAGCTGACAGTGTATCCCGTGACGCTGACCAAGACATATCTCGTTTGCATTTGAGCGGCTTTCTATCACCTCTTCCTTGCGATTTATTATTATTATTATTATTATTATTATTATTTGCCTGTTACAGCTTATTATTGCTTTGTAGGTTATTTGTATCTTTTTTTTTATCGATATAGATTAATAAAAAGCATGCAGAAATATAATGTCGCGTCACTTTCGAAAATAAGTGGGTTGGCTAGAAAGTTCCCCAGGCTTTCGAGAATATGACGCCATGACCCACATTTCCCTACGTGAAAAGGATAGTGCTGACCAAATACTGACGGTCAGACTGGCGGACTTATGTTTGCCCCGCTTGTCCTCGTTCACCCAGCCGTTTAATGGAGACCTGGATCTAACTGGATTGCGATTCGTATTCATGGGGAAGAATGAGACTGAGAACATATTGACTGCCTAACTAATATTTGTACAGAGTTCTATAATGACACAAGCATATATGAGATGAAGAAAATAAGTAGGTTTAGTGAAAATCTACAACAGCTCCCATTCATATAATGCAATTTTATGTTCTTCCCTTTATAAATTTGGGAATGCGTATTTTTGAAGTTATGAATTATAAAACAGTATCAGTTTAATGAGTTTTACCAGCAAGGATACACGAGAAGAAGAATATGAAAGGAAGTTGGTGATAATCTAGAACAGCTTCCTTTCATTTAATACATATTTGTGTTCTTCCTTTTATAAATTTGAGAATGCATATTTTTGAAGTTATTAATTACAGAACAGTATCAGTTTTACAAGCAAGCCGAATCAAACGGAGCCTAATCCAACCAAGAAAGCAACATTCGCCAGTTCACACCCTGCTCTTATGTTAACCCCTTCAGTCCGATGATGTATTTTTTTTTATTTAATTCTTCCTACTACCAGACGATTTTATTGCACGTAGGAAGAATATTTTGTGGTGAAGGGGTTACTGAAGGCTATATCTAAGGTGGAAAAATCTACTGTAACGTGAATAAAATCGTCTGGAGATAGCAGGACCAAAGTAAAAAGTGCATCCTCAAACTGAAAGGATTGGCACCTTGAATACAGCTGACTTCCTTGTTCGTTTCTTACTGTTCTTTTTCCGGGCGATTTTATCCTATTTACAAAAGGCTTCTCGTATTAAAGGGGTCTGTTGGGCTGTATCTAACCCTTCGGTTCGAAAAATTTAACCTAAGCTGAAAAATATTATCAGAAATTGGCAAGAATAAAAAAATACAAAATCCATGCATCGAAAGGGTTAAATTATTTCCGTAGAGTGTAGGTGTCAAAAATAAATTACAACTAGGATGAAACTTAATCCTTGTCATAATCTTTTCAACATCTGTGAACTGGAACTCTTCTAGATTATGTTCAAAAGTGTCCCTTGCACTTACCTTCCTTTCTTCTTTCTCTCTTTCCTTTCTTCCTTCATTTCTTCCATTCTTCCCTCCTTTCTTTCTCCCCTCCTTCCTTCCATCCTTTCTTTATTACATCCCTTCTTTCTTCCTTCATTCCTTCCTTCTTATGATCAGTGTGTTTCCCGGCGAAGAATCCAGATGCTAAATGGTGGTCGGAAATAATGTCCCACTTTTCAGAAATAATGTCCCACTTTTCAGAAATATTGTTCCACTTTTCAGAAATATTGTTCCACTTTTCAGGAATATTGTTCTACTTTTTATAAATATGCTCCCCGTTTCATAAAAAATTTTCTCCTTTTCAGAAATTTTGTTCCACTTTTATATAAATAATGTTCCACTTTTCAGAAACAGTTACATCCATCCACCCATCATCCAATCCTATGTTTCCCCATGAGGAGCGTAGGAGACCGGGGCTAGGCGAGTTGGTCCTGATATTTAAGATGAGTGACCAGCCTCACTCATCCCTGAGTGGCATTACATGAGCAATAAACCCCAACCACCCCTTGGATATAAACCTACACAGGCTCAATCCGATTGGAGCGCCTTAATTACCCACTAAACCACCCGGCGCCGTAATTTGATTATATGGTTACCACCCAGCGTACTGAATGGTTTCCTGGTGTAAAGGAAACCATTTGTCTTGTCACTCAGTGTAGAGGCACCCATAGGCAGTAGGAAGAGGAAAGAGCGAAGGAAAGAAAGACAGAAGAGGAAGTGTAAAGTCTCCCGTAGGCAGAAGGAAGGGGAAAGAATGAAGGAAAGAAAGAAGAGGACGGAAGGAAGAGGAAGGGGCAGACATCCAATGCAGCACTACATCGAGTGAGTGGATGGTGAGCGCCTCCACCTAACGATGTTCCACTTTTCAGAAATATTGTTCCACATTGTAGAAATATTGTTCCGCTTTTCAGCCGAATAATGATAAAACTCTTGCACAGTAGCCTATTCTGGAAAGTTTGTTGGGCTCCATAGATCGCATCGCTGGATTTCGAAAGTCATTGTTCACTGTCTGGTCATTTATCGTTTTGAGGTGTCAGCTGCACTCCTTCCTTCCGTATCATTTGGTAACACTTAGGCCTACAATGGGCACGGATTCACTAACTTATAATCTGTTTCCTCTCGTAACTATAAAATATCTCTGCAGATACGAGTTCGACCAAAATGCAGTTAAATTGGAGTATCGTTACAAAGCATTTATTATTATTATTATTATTATTATTATTATTATTATTATCACCAGGGCGGGTCACTACCGTATCTCTTCACAAATCCTCTTCGTCGCTTCCATGATACGCGGAACACGTTGGGTTGCTTATATAGTCACAACCCAGTTTAGTTTATGGTTTTCCAGCTAACAGGCAACCACATGACTCAACAATCAGTGTAGTCATCTGAAATTAGCCCTACATTGAATGAGTAGATGATGGTCGCCCCCACCCATCACCCAGTGATAAATTGATGCTGTATCTGATGCCGGGTTTCACATACTAAAGGCTAGAGGGAATGGAATGACGAGAGAGATTAAGCTTCAGTCATTGATTCGAAGTTCCCAAGTTTCCGAATGGATTTCCAAGCGAAACTTATGGGACACTGAATGAAAATATATGACGATTGACTCTGACGATATGTATCTCCTTACCAAACATTAATTTGCATTTTTTTGTAATTACGATATTAAATATTTTATACGAGGGGAACACACCATTAGATGTGTGGACTTTTTAATGCTAGCTTTTTCATTTAATCCCTCCCCCGCCACAGTTCCATTTGTGGTGATGTTAATGTCTGTTCTTTTAGTGAACAGAATGTATTAAATTTACGTTGGTGAGAAAAACTTGACATGACAAAGTGATGGACAGGTGGCAGTTCCAGAATTTGCTCTCGTGTTGAGAGTCTGATTCTCAGTCTTGATGGCATCCTGCTCAGCACAGGTTCAACCTTGATAACATCTTGAGGTGGGATTTTCGAAAATATTTACGACCAGTTCCTTCTAGATACTTTGAGTTCGATTTGTAGGAAACTCGGCAGACGTGGGAAGCAGTGGTATAGCCAGAGGAGTGGCCAGATTGGCACTGGCCACCTTGAAATAGGCCTACGTCTGGCCACCCCAGCAGCCACTCCAAATTTCCGGGGAAATACCCCAACACTTCCGTAAAACATTCCCCTCGGGCTATCCCATGATTAGGATTGCTCATCCCATCTTTAAAATCCTTTATATATATATATATATATATATATATATATATATATATATATATATATATATATATATATATATATATATATATATATATATAAGCAGTGCAAACAAATTGTTCATCTGATTATGACGCTTAGTAAAATTTTGACTGTGAAAGATACAGAAAAGTTTGGTGCTACTAATAAAGCAATTCAAGTACTGTAATGTTTTTATTTATTTATTTTTTTTTCACACTGGGAATCAGATGAAAACTTGCCTTCACGTTGGATCAGGCGAGATGGACCCATTCCATGGCCTCCTCGTTCCCTGGATATCACACCTATGGATTTCTTTTCATGGGACTACGTAAAAGACAGTATATGCAAAGAAGGTTAATAAGATTACATATTTGTAGATGGTATTACCTGTGGTTTACTGGGTAATAACGGCAATCCAATCAGATTGAACCGGTGAAGGTTTATATCCAAGCGGTGGTTGAGGTTTATTGCGCACGTAATGCCACTCAGGGATGAGTGAGGCTGGTCACACTCATCTTAAATGTCAGGACCAACATGCCTAGACCTGGGTTCCTACGCCCCTCATGGGGCAACGTAGGATTGGATGATGAATGAAATGAGTGCATTACCTGTGTCACATGGTCATGGTGAATTATGGGCCATTAGGTACTGTTTACTTTACACAATGTATGCTTAGCTGAAGTATGCGGGAACCGCACAACCAAACGAACAGGGTGAAAATAAATGCTGACTCAGGGGAACATGGCTTGGATCAGAGGACTATTTGCTTTGTTGCTAATATTTTCTTCTCACATAGTTCCTACATGGAACACTATTTGTCGTTTAAGCACACGGCCGAAAGGTGAATAATTAATACTGAAGTTTAGCATACCTTTCCTTTCACTAGTTATAACAAAGGTCTCTTTCTGAGATAGGAATGAGTTTCTAATCAAATCTTTCTGAGATAGGAATGAGTTTCTAATCAAATCAACCCTTCACTCCAACCACACTTGGTTATCAATGAGCTGAATGAGGTTAGTGATCTTGATCAGGCTAGAATAAATGTGCTATAATATTAATCTAGTGAACATGGCCCTGACTTACACTCAATAGTCACATGTGCTAGGTCTACTTAAAGGTGAACTGCGGAGATGAATTCGTGCATGGAATTCTTAGTTCAGCAGCAAATATACATCACCATGAATCATGTACCGAAATAAAATACATTACTAAAATGTGTTTTAGTAACATGTCAAAGCTGTTCAAAATATACATAATTTCTATGAAATTAGTTTTTTTTTTTTTTTTTTAGGGTGGGGGGGGGTAGGTTGTTATATTTTAAGGCATGTAAGTCAAAAGAGAAACAGGAGTGTCCAGTGACGTTAAATATAGTGTACTGTGTTGCAGCGAGAGTTAATGTAGCTCTTGGGCAAGGTATCTCAATGTTTGAAGTTGGCTCCTTTGACGTCATGTGACTGGTTTTCGAATGAGTTGCTAGGTAATATATTTATGTTCATGTATTTTAAAAGGCTAATGAAAGAATATCGATTTACACTTGGCACGAAGACAGAAGATGACTAACAATATCTGATCCCATGTGGAACTCAGGATTTTATTTTCGTCCCAATCTTTAACGAACCTGTGACTAACATTAAAGTAAATTTGGAGATAAAAGTCCTTTCTGTAATGTGTTGTTTGAATTTATTATTATTATAAATTTTATACTTCATTGCAATACACTATAATTTGGGCCTGTAGCCGCAGACAGACAGGCAGCCACGCGGAGGGTTGAGTGTAGTTGTTCTTTCCTACAGCGTTTTGGCGTAAATATTACACTTCCGACGAGGATGGAATCCATATAATCCAGTATACGTCAGCAAAGGTGTAGAGAGCCACCAGAGAAGAAAGTGGCCGTGTTGGAGTCCCGAAGTGGAATCCTAGGCAAGCGAAGGATAGCCGTTCTGTAAGTGAAGTTAGTGTGTACCATTACTTTTTACAGAATTTGTCAGTTATGCCACACGTGCCACGTAGATGGGATCCAGTATCAGTCATTGAAGGTGCGGAGAGTCTGCTGGGAAGAAACTGACCATGTTGGAGGCCATTACTTGAAAACCCATGCAAGATATGAATAAACTGGTACTGGTGGTTGAGGATGGAGGAACTCATACGCCAACGCTGTGGTAACTATTGTCCCAGTTTCCCAGTCCATAGGTTAGGAGGCTTTCCAATACCTTTTTGTCAGATGCCAGTTTACGGCTGCATCCTACGCATGAATGTTATCCAGTATGTTATCTCTGTAGCTGGTTCATATTTAAACAGAATAACACTGGAAACAAATGTAAGTCAAATAAATAACTTGTAATATGTAGTTAAATTGTCGGACCCTCATGGGGTCAGCCTAACTTCACTGAATTACAGAGCTAGTTGCAGCCCCCTGCTGATTCCGAATAGATTTCCGGGGATGAGGGACTCACAAAGATTCTTAATTTGAGAATTCCTATAAATATCTGGATTTTTTTTATGAATATACCGGTATTCAATTATCAAATGGCTCTTTGAGTGTCTGAAGTTCTTTTGGGACCAAGAGCTACAGAGATCCAGCAGTAAATAGCATGGTTGTTGTTTTACAGATCAGCCTTGGATAATCATACAAATTGACTTTTGAGTAGGCTAGGTAGTTTAGTATTCATTAGTATACTGTAGCAGACTTATCTGACACTACCATTTGTAAAGTGGTCAGAATCTATCTATCTATAGCCCGACGCCCTAATCCCGCAAAGGGTGGCCGCAGACAAAACGCCTCCAAGTCACTCTGTCACCCACCATTTGACTCCCCTCCCCCAACTCACCCCCCCTCCCTCATATACCTCTCAACTCCATCCCTCCACCTCATCCTCGGTCTACCCCTCCCTCTCCCTCCCTCCACCTCACCTACGTACACCCTCTTAGTCAGTCTTTCATTCTCCATCCTCTCCACATGTCCAAACCACCTCAGTGTATTTCTCCTAATCTTTTCAACCACATCCACATCTACCCCACAACGTTCCTTCACTTCTTCATTCGTCAACCTGTCCCTCCATGTCACTCCACATGCTCCTCTCAAGTAACTCATTTCCACTGCTCTCACTCTTGACTTGTTCCCTCTTGCAAGGTCCACGCCTCGCTTCCATACGTCAGGGTAGGGATCACAATACCATCATGCAGTGACTTCTTAACTTCCATACTCACCTCCCTATTTCTCATCACTGCTTTCAGTGTGCCAACAACCTTCCTTCCCTGCTGTACCCTTTCACGTACTTCATCCCCAAAGTTCCATCCTTACTCATCACACTACCCAAGTACTTGAATGCACTCACATTCTCCATATCCTCACCATCCAACCTCACTGCACACTCTGTGACTTCATTCCTCTCAAACACCATAACTTTACTTTTGTTTACATTAACTTTCAGCTTCCTCCTCCTACACACTGTCCCAAATTCATTCACCAAACCTTGCAACTCCCATTCATCTTCACTCAACAATACTGTATCATCAGCAAACAGCAACACCGGAAGCTTCCAAATCTCACCCTCATTCATTAAGGCCACCCCACATCCACTGCCCTACCTTGTACCTCCTTTACGACCCCATCCATATATATATTAAACAGCCAAGGAGACATTACACACCCCTGTTTCAGTCCCACATTGAGATCAAAGAACTCACTCAGCTCACCATCCACTGCACCGTAGCCCTAGCTCCCTGTACATACTCTTCACAGCACTCAACAATTTCCCTCCACTCCATATATTCTTAATACCTTCCACATACCTTTCCTATCTATTCTGTCATAAGCTTTCTCCAAGTCCATGAAGGCAGCGTACACTTTCCTTCCCTTCTCTAGATACTTCTCCACTAAACATCTTAGAACAAATATCTGATCTACACACCCTTTTCCCTTCCTAAATCCCCCTTGTTCTTCTCCAACTAGCTCCTCTGTCATATGCCTAACCCTATCAATGAGTATTCTACCATATATTTTACCAGTCACACTAAGAAGGCAAATACCCCTATGGTTACCACATACTTCTCTCTCCCTTTTCCTTTGTACAGAGGAACAATTATACCTGATTTCCAGTCCTCTGGAACCCTTCCCCTCTTCCCAAGCCAATCTACACAACTTCCATATCCACTCCACAACAATCTCACCCCATACCTAAGCATTTCACCACACACTCCATCAATTCCTGGGGCCTTTCCCAGCTTAATCTTCTTCATCGCTTCCACTACTTCCGACCTACTGATCTCTTCCTCCCTCCTCTCATCTCTTCTTCTCCCAGCCATTCCCCAACCACTTATACTCACACTGCTCTCACTCTCTACATTCAACAAATCCTCAAAGTGCTCCTTCCATCTCCTCAATTTCTCTCTCTTCTCCACCAACAATCTATTATTCCTATCTTTCACTCACCTACTATTTCCCTTTCACACTGCCTTACTTTCTTTACCTCCTTCCAAAACAATTTCTTACTCTCCCTCCATTTCACACTCAGATTCCTCCCAAACTCTTCATCCACTTTCTTCTTACTCTCCTTCACCAGTCTCTTAACCTCCCTTCTCCTGCTCACATATACCTCTCTCTCTCTCTCATCTTCTCCCCTACCTCTACTCGCCAACCATTCACCATATGCCTTCTTCTTTTGTTCCACAGCTCGTTTCACCTCATCATTCCACCATGCTGTCCCTTGCACACCCTTGCATCTCCTCCTCACTCCACAAACCGCCTCACACGCTGTGCTTATCTCTTCCGTGAATATCTTACATACGTCTTCCACCCCTTCCATCTGCTCTAGCTCATACCTTCCCAATCTTTCTTCCACTATGCTCTTATACTCTGTCCTCTTCTCACTATCTTGCAATTTCTCCACTCTTCTCACAGGAGCTGCTTCCTCCTGTCTTCCTTCGCCCTCCTCAACCACTTTCTTTGCAGCTCTACCTTGGCCATCACTAAGTGATGGTCCGAGACTCCATTCCCCCACCCTCTCCACACCCTTGCATCCAACACTTGTCTTCTCATTCGCTCATCCACACACACGTAATCTATCATTGCCTTTCGTTCAACAAGTTCACCATCCATCCTCCTCATTACTCTCCATGTATACCGGTGGATCATCTTATGACGAAAGTAGGTGTTGGCTATTGCCAACCCCTTACCAGCACAGATGTCCACCAAAGCACTACCATTCCCATCTACTTCCGCTGGCACACCCCACTGACCAACCACTCCATCCACTCGTACATTCCCGACTTTGCCATTCATGTCTCCAATCAACAGCACTCTCTCGCTCCTCTCAAACTTGTCCATACATGCTTCTACTCTCGCCCAAAACTCATCTTTCACTCTTGCCACTCGATCCTCTGTTGGAGCATATACACATACAATCGCCCATGCTTGTATACCTACTTTCATCCTCACCCATACAATCCTTGCACCCACTGTTCCATACTCTCTTATATTCTCCTTCCACTTCTTGCTTATCATCAGACATACTCCCTCTCTTGCCCTCTCATTCTCACTGACTCCCGCACATATACCTACACCGTATTCCCATTCTCTCATCCTTTCACCTTTCCATTTAGTTTCAGTCAATCCACATATATCCACTTTTGCATCCTCAAGCACCTGGACAATCTCTCTCTCTTTCACTTCATCATTCACTCCTCTCACATTCCACGTTCCTACTCTCAGAATGTCCTTTGTCCGTTCCCCAGTCGTCAACGCATGGTCCGTCCGGGTCCGAGGCGCTTTATTTGCTTTTTTAGTTAGTTCTTTTTACGGGGTGGGGCACTAACCCACCACCAACCCTTTTAGTCGCCTCGTACGACAAGCAGGGATACTGGGGGAGTATTCTTGAAACCCCCCTACCCCCAGGGGTCCAAGGGAGCAGAGCCCTTCCCCCATTAGGTGTATAGTAGGTGTCATTTTGTTTGTTCGTTTACTTATAAAGGTTCCAGTATGCATGTGTCAGCCATGCTTACCTAATGACAGCTCACCACAGCCTGATCTTTACCAGTCTCTTCTGTAACCTTGAGGTCACATTCATATACCTTGTCCAAATGTCATTTACAGTATAAATTGTTTAAGATGCTCTGGAAACCCTTCTAAAGTGACAAGAATGTGACTTATGGAGAATTAGCCCATAGTGCACGGAGTTCGGCTTTTTAACAGATGAAGGTAAATTTATTGTTTCATTCTCGGTTTATTTTGAACTAGTATGTCTGGTTAGTACTTGGATGGGTGACCGCCTGGGAACACCAGATGCTGTTGGCATAACGTTCTCCCTACGTGTCAAGTGGGGTTGGTGGAGGATTAGTGCCCCTCCCTGTAAAACAATTAACTCTAGGCCCCTTGGCCACCCCGTTTGGGATACATGGCGTATGGCAATGAATGAATGAATGAATAAAATACATTGTACAAAAAATACATAAAGATGTAGGGATTGCAGTGCCAAAAATTAAATGGGCAAGGTCGATGTGATGTAAGTACTGTACATGGAAATGCTTCCCAGTGTCTTTTTTTTTTTAATTTTTTTTTTTTTTTTTTTTTTTATAGCATACTTTTATGCATGTATGGCTGATTAGTAGCCATAATGATTATGGCACTGCTTTTGGGTTCTCTTATGCTTAAGTAAAGTTACACAACCCTGGCACTTTCATAACCAGTTTTATAAATGTTGGGATGGGGTTGAGATCTTGTTGCAGCGATTTTTGACACGGTCATTCCCACATCTGCTTACATTTTATGAAATGTATTGTTATACAGTGCTCCCTCGGTTACAGTGTAGTGATTTTCGTTATCACTGGAAGATGTAAACCTGCACACCTGGCGTTATTGCACATTTTTGGCCAGAGAACATTGTTATTGTGCATGAGCTGGCTTTGGTTGACAATGATGGTGCAGTATCTGTGGTATTTGATGGCTTTGAAGGATTCAGTAATGAGGCTCAATTCTAGGAGTTAATCTCAGGTGATGGAGATCACTATCTGTCCACCCCATAGCCTCAGAACCTCATACCCTTAAGCCCATCTCAGGTGTCTCTGTAGTACCGGTACTTGTTTCTTCTTTACTGTGGCCTTTTCATCATTTTATGTTAAACTGTCCATTCCTAGGTGTGTTTCTGATACCATAACAGTTTTTTGTGTATGTAGTGGGCATAAATTGTGAAAGGGAAAATTTGGATGTACAAGTAGGGTGCCCAGTACCAATTAGGATATATTCCATAGGTTCTGTGCCTTCATTATCAGGCACTAGGAGCAGTATGTTTTCAATAATGCGAGATAACCAAGGGATCACCTTACATACCATTTCACCATAGGCCTGTCTCATCTGCATTGAATACTTGTTCAGCATCCGGCATGGAGAAAATTGTTATATATTAAAGGGTGAGAATGAGATGCGTAGTTGGAAATGAGTAGAGACGAGTAAGTGACTAGCTACGTAACTCAGAGGTTACAGGCTGGCACCACCAGTGAGCATATTTACATAAACATATTATTATTTTCCACAAGGAGTTTCAAGCACTGAGAATGTTTTGCTATTAATTAAAAGTGATCATGATACTGGTATGTGTAGATGAAAATGATGAACCAAAAGCAGGCAGCTAGTTACAATAGTCCCTCAATTATCTGATGTCGTAGAGCGAAAGGCATGTCTGGTTGGTGGCAGTGTCTGGATAATGAACAACATCCCCAACTATACACAGACCTTACCTATACCCAAACTCCAACTTATACCTAAACTATTTGTACAGTACCTGTGCATACTTTGGCAGTGTTTTCCAGTCATTCAGGCATATGTAGACATCAAAACACACTTAAGAATATCCCAAATAATTTTCAGCATCAAGAAAACCATGCCAAAAAACTAAACACAAAATAAAAAAACACCCTGCCTATACACTACTGTATGTAAAGTACCCCTCCTAATTTTGGCACTGTTTTCCGGTCATTCAGCCATCATTAGACATCAGAACACACAGGAATACCCTAAATAATTTTTAACACCAAGAAAACCATGCAAAAAGCCATTCAGTACCTAAAACACTCTACCTATAGACTACATTATGTACAGTACGCCTCCTAATTTTGCCATTGTTCTCCGGTCATTCTGCCACATTAGACATCAACACATATATAGGAATATCCAAAGCAATTTTTAACACCAAAAAAACCTTGCAAAAAAAATCATTATAAACCCCCAAACACCCTACCTATACACTTCTGTATGTACAGTACCGCTCCTGATTTTGGCACTGTTTTCAGGTCAGTCTGCCATATTTTGACATCAAAACACACATGGGAATATCCTAAATAAATTTAGACACCAAGGAAACTATGAAAGAAACTTGAAGTTCCTTTCCAAAAACCATTCGATTGGGGTACGTACCACCCAGTGCACCACAGACAGGCTTTGTAACTCACACACCTCCAGCAAGTGTACAGTTGTCCCATGTGGTCTAGTGGCTAGCCTTCGCATTTAGAAAGGGTCGAAGAATCCCTCCTCGTCTTCCTCCTCCTCCTCTACCTGTTGGAGCTGAACGATGAGGGGTGACGTGTTGTGGCGATGGTGTCCTACCCGCCTTAGGAGACTCCAAAGACAGTCGCAAACTGACGTCTAATGGAGACTCAAAGGCTGTCAATGTGCTCGGTTGCGGGCCCGATGGTGAAGGCAGGAAATGAGGTGATGGTGGTGAGAACGGACTGGCACTCAAGGGGGTGGCAGGCTTGAAGGAGTCGATCCGGGTCTGACGATAGGACCAAAGATTTTGTCAGAGGATAACAGCTTCCCTGACTGCCTGCAGTTCCATTGCCAGGCAGAGCGGCACCAACTCCCTGTCACAGTGTGGGTGCTCGATGTACTCCAGCACCTCCTCCAGACTGGTACATAGGGCACTAAGATGAGGGAGTGATGGAGTTGTGGAGGGGCTGCAGGTCAGGGTCCTCATCCTCATCCTTGTCAGTGTCGCTGCCCTCTTTCATGCCCTCAGAGGCAGCAGTGGCGATCTCCTCATCGGACATGGTCTGATAACCAGGATCGCCGCCGTCTAGTCCAGCCAATTCCTCAAGTCGTTGACGTCCACCTGCTCTCCTACTGGATGGCAGTGGAAATCATCCACGTCAAACCCTTGAAAGTCGGGCTCAGCTTTGATTCCCTGGAGGAGACGAGAACAGCCGCTTTTGAGGGTTTTCACAGATACTTCCTTCCTCGTGTTCGCCCAGTTAAACACTGCAGACTTCAGGTCGTAATGCTGAAGATTCTGCAAGATCTGCTCCCCACTTGTGTCCTCAACCATGTCCTCGTCCTCCAGCACCACCATCACCTTGTTGAGGAACCTCCACTGGTACAGTCTCTTTGCAGCCATGATAACACCCTGGTCCATTGGTTGAATCAGAGCAGTCGTATTAGGTGGCAGAAACATGCAACTAATGCACACGTTATCAGCAATCAAATCCTTCTCTGACGGATGTGCGGGGGCATTGTCCAGGAACAGGAGTGCCTTCACCTGGCTGCGAGCGATACCAAGGACATCTGTTTGATAACGGATAAGGTCCTTGACGAAGTGTCTGTGGAACCAGTCTCTGAAGATCTTGGCGATAAACAGGCCTTCCCGGAATGGTACTACACAACAGGCAGGCTATCCATCAACCCACGGAGACAGCGTGGTTGTTTTGCACGCCCAACTATAATGGGTTTGAGGGGGTGCATTCCATTAGCATTAGCACAGCACAAAACAGAGACATGCTCTTTGGATAACTTGCGACCAGGCATTCTTCTTCTTCTCCTCAGTAAGGGTGTTGGTGGGCAGTGAGCGGTAGAATAGACCAGTTTCATCAGAATTATGGACTTGACTGAGGGCAAGGCCGTCGTCCTTGATCAGGCGCTGCAAACTCTGGCGAAATGGGTCAACATCCTTCTTTGCCATGTCCAAGGCCTTGCCATGTGCCTTACAGCCCGTAAGTCCATGGTGAAGCATGAAGCAAAAGAGCCATCCTTCGGAAGGCTTCAAGTCGTGTACGTTGTGCAGGCATGCAAACTTCTCAGCTGTAGCCTTCACCTCGGTCTCATGCACAAGTGCACCAGCAGCACGTTGCTTGCAAAGCCTCGACAAAGTCTACTGGTTGATAATGGCATGCCGGGCCTGGGCCATGACCTTCATGTTGCCTCTATGTGTGCTTTTGCTGAAGTCCTGTCCATACGGCGTAAGCTTGTTGCGTGACTTCTTGATGTAAAACTGTTGAACAGGCTAGATCACATTCCCACAGAATGCTTCCTGTGGGCCAGCCTGCGTCAACCTTGCTCAGTATCTCATGCATCATCTCCCGAGTCAAAATCTTCCTCTTCTGCTTCTCGGTTGGTGGTGGGGTCGTCATCACGCACACGAGAATGCAGCAGAGTAGGGCCACAACCTGAAGAAGGTAGGGGGACACCAAAAACACAACCGCATTCACAGCTATACATGTAAGTGTGACCACTCACTAGGGAGACAAAGGTGGGAGCTGAGGTATGGGCTTGTAGGCCGGCAAGCAGTACAGCTTTGCCATATTGCACCCCACACTTGCCTCCGAGTACAGAGGAAGCAAAACGTGGCAGATCGACATCTGCATACAAGGTTCACTTCCATTTGCCCAGGCAAGGGTTATCACATGACGACAACAGTGGATGACCAGTACATCACCGCCTCAGGCAGTGTATGACTAATGCGGCCAGACAGGCAACTCTGACCATTCAGTAGGGAAGCTGACAGGTGCACATGGTGGGGGTTTCGCACTACTCCCAGTGGCCGGGGGACTCCGGCCATTCGTTGTAGAGGTGGACGGTCACTTTTACCGTACAGTTACTTATGGCTTGTGGTCTGTGATGCACAGTGGCCATTCAGAAACACAGCTCCTGATGACTGGGCAACTCTGGATGTTTGGTAGAGAGGCGGATGGCTGCTGTCATCGAACATATAATCATGGCAAGTGGTCTGTGTACGACATGTGGTGGCAGTTGGGAAAGACTAATCTCAGTGGCTGCGCGACTTCAGACATTGGGTGGGAATGCATATGGACGTGTTGACACAGCTTGTGGGTTATGGTCAGTATTACTTAGGTGCTGGAGATCATTGTGAGTGATCGGACTAGCGTATGACTTTGACCATTCAGCACAGAGGCTGACGGACATTTTAGCTCTGATTGTAGGTTACACCCTATTTTCCGCTCATGGCTCGAGCCCAGCGGCCGTGATACCTGATACCAAATGTTTGAACATGCCAGTTGGCTGGCCAAAAATCTCGGTGACTTTTATGTCCGGATACTAGCAAGTAAATTCGGATACAGGTTTAATAGAGCCAAGGTCCAGTATCCGGATAATGAACATGTCCAGGTACTGCATGTCTTGATAAATAAGGGATTACTGTGCTTACCTAAGAAAGACAGGCTGGCTCCTCTAGTTTGCATATTTATATAAACATTTTGTTATTTTTCACCAAAGGAGCTACAGACATGAAAAATATTTTGTTATTAAAAGTGTGAGTGAGATACATAGACAGAAATGGGAAGAGCTGAAAGCAGGTGACTGGCAGGTTGGTGAGAAGATGCTGCCAGTGCTTCCCTTAGAAATCCCTTAGAAATAATAAATAATTCCTCTTAAAAAAAAAAAGTGACGTTGAAACATAAAAAATCCTGTTGATAATGAGGGAATACTGTTAATTTCTTGTACTGCACGCCTCAACGTAATTCTGGTACGTGATGAAAATAACAGATAGTAAAATAGTCCTTCCATGATGGCAACTCCACAGGCTTGCCACCTCCTGATACTGAACCACTGTTGGGTCCCCAGTACTGACGTGCAAATGAGTTCAGAATGCGCATACATGCCACCCGATGGCTACAGACATTTCCTTCGTGGCACATCTCTGTGCCACCTGATGTTAAAGGGTTAAGTGGCCACTATCAAATATCATAACATGTTTTGTGTTCATTTATCTCATTATTGATTTGTTAAGGCTGTTGTCTCATTCCCATTTTTACCCATTTAAATATAAGGACCTGTATAGCCTAGTCTGTTCAGTATTTACAAGGTGTTTCTGTCTCTAGTTCATGTTTTGTGCCAGCTGTTTAAGTGAAAATAGTGGTTGTACATTGACCAGTGAGGATTTGTATGGGATCATAATGATCATGCCGTAAACTCTTAATTATCTGATGTATAGCAGCCAAGGAGGTGCTGGAAGGTGATGTGCTGATGGAAATTGACTTAGTACTCTCTCCCCCAGGGTGGCTGGGAGAGGATATTATTTAACTGCTCAGACATAGGAAAACAATTAAATACTGTAATAAGCATGATAATATATTATGCTTTACTGTACATTGTAATGTACACTGTACATCTGACCCCCAGAGGTAGTTAAGCAGGGCAAGGCAGATTAGGAAAGCCGACAGAGAAAGGGTAGGAAGACCTAACCAAGCGTGAGGCAAGACTGGTGCGAGGCAGATTAGGTATGCCGACAGAGAAAGGATAGGCAGACCTAACCAAGCGTAAGGCAAGACTGGTGAGGCATGAGTGCCAAATAAAACAGAAGACATTACAGAGAATATACCGTAGTAACCCAAGAGTATCCATCCATCTATCATCCACTCCTATGTCGCCCCATGAGGATGGTAGGAGTCCGAGGCTAGGCAAGTTGGTCCTGACATTTAAGATGAGAGTGACTGGCAAAATTCATCCCTGAGTGGCATAATGTGAGCAATAAACCCAAACCACCCCTTAGATATAAACCTGCACTGGCTCAATCCGATTGGAGCACTTTAATTACTTACCAAACCACCAGGTGCCATAATATGGTTATATGGTTACCACCCAGCATAGTAAATAGTTTCCTTGTGTACAGAAAACCATTTGGCATGTCAGTCAGTGTAGAGTCACCCATATGCAGAAGGAAGAGGAAGGAATGAAGGAAAGAAAGACAAGAGGATGGAAGGAAAAGAGGAAAGGACAGACACCTCGATAAAAGACCATGTTGGATTGGCAGTATAATTGCCGTTCACGGTGAGAGAGCAGTGCCATGGGGTGGGGAGAGATCAACACGTTGGCAGCATTTTGGATGAGATACACAAGAGGAAAAATGGCGTGGAATATATTGACGAGGTGGGATATACATATTTAGTAATAAACATAAAAGATAAAAAAATAGATAGGGACATATGGGTAACAAATTAAAAAGAAATAAATGCTGCATTTTCTTGCATGCAGGGCACTGGAACAGAAGTGAATAAAATGAGTGTCTTCATTCTCAGAAAACACACGATGTCGGCAAGTGTTGTACTTCAGGGAAAATTTAGAACTATCTGTGCACTCCTTTGTAACATCAGATGCAAGATACCAAAAGTAAATGATACCAAAAGTAAATGATAGATATCATGGTATTCATGATGTGATCTTTGTGCACTTTGTGAAAAATATAAATTGCAAAACAAACCAAATTGAATATCAAAAGCACTGTTTTGGGTGGTGATACTTCCACCACCCACCACTGCCAGACGCCTCAAACCCGTTCGGGGTGGCCACAAACAAATCGCCTCCACGTCGCCCTGTCGCCCACCATTTCACTGCCCTGCTCCCAACTCACACCCCCCTGTCTCATATACCTCTCCACCCCATAAGTGGTGATACTTATGGTCCTGAATTCGATTCTCCAGGTTACATTAGTGTACCTTTACTATTTATTGAATATTGAACATGAAATGATAATAGTTAAACCATAATAATAAGAAGTTTTAAATTAAATGAAGTCATCTTTTGTGAGCCAGAATTCCAAGTTACAAGTAAAGCTGTCAGGAAATTGTGTTTGCGTGACAAGACGAGTGGCACTGGGTAATCCTGAAGGAGGCTTAGGACCGCCTCTTATTATTCACAAATATTATTAACAAAATATTAACACATTCATATCCACTTTTGAATTGATTCATTAACTTTGTAAAGGCATATAGATATTATCAGGTATTCTTACCTACCTTTGAATTGATCCATTGTAAAGTGGTACGGAAGTGCACTTTTAAGTATGAAGATGATCCACCACCAAATAAGGAAAATAATCTTATAGGTACTGTTCATTATATAAGGGATAAGTTAGGATACGTTTTGTTAGGTTAACATAAAATAGGTTAGGGTAAATTAGGTTGGGTTGTTATGAAAGTTTAAGTTAGGTTTGGATAAATAAGCACTTCTGAACATAATTTCATACCATGAGTGGTGTGCTTAGTTGGCATCCATCTGTCTTCAGTGCACCAGAAGATGGTGTCTGTTGATCGTTAGCATCATTGGGGACTGTAAACCATGACCACTTTGATAATGTTATTCACCACTTTTGAAGGAATTAAAAAAATACATCAGAATTTGAAAGTACACTTAGAAAATACCATGCTCACAGAATCCCACGAAGGGCTTTGATAAAGCAAAACTAAAGAAAACTGAGAAATAAGATGGTCCCTTGTCTCCTTTAATATTACCGAGTGGGGACTGTAACTTGGGGGTTTCCCACTCAGCCCCATTTGTTGTGATGGAATTGACATACGGTGAAAGATGCAGCGATGGGTAATTTAGAGTTTACCATATAAGCGAGTGATTCATCGCTTACCATTTTATTGTAAAATAAGGGTCTGTTGTAAACGGTCCCTGTAGCACAGTCCTAGTACCATATGTTTTCATAATCCAACAAATAGTTCAGCAGAGCTTTCTGTTTACAATGCCAGATCTATCTATCTATCTATCTATCTATTGCCAGACGCCTCAATCCCGTTTGGGGTGGCCACAAACAAATCGCTTCCAAGTCGCCCTGTCCCCCGCCATTTCACTCCCCTGCTCCCAACTCACACCCCCCTCTCTCATATACCTCTCCACCCCATCTCTCCACCTCATCCTCGGCCTCCCCCTCCCTCTTTCCCCCTCCACCTCACTCACATACACTCTCTTCGTCAGTCTTTGACCCTCCATCCTCTCCACATGGCCAAACCACCTCAGTGTGTTCCTCATAACGCTTCCTATCACATCCACATCAACACCACAACGCTCCTTTATAACCTCATTCGTCAGCCTGTCTCTCCATGTGACTTCACAGGCTCCTCTTAAATAACTCATTTCCACAGCTCTCACTCTTGACTTGTGTCCTTCCAACAACGTCCAAGCTTCGCTTCCGTACGTTAGAGTTGGTATCACAATACTGTCATGTAGTAACTTTTTCACTTCCATGCTCACTTCCCTGTTTCTTATCACTGCTTTCAAAGAACCAGCAACCTTTCTTCCCTGCTGTACCCTTTCAAGCACTTCACCCTCCAAACCTCCATCCTTACTCATCACACTACCCAAGTACTTAAACGTACTCACATTTTCCAATTCCTCTCCATCCAACCTCACTGTACATTCACTGACTTCACCTCTCTCAAAGACCATCACTTTACTCTTCTCTACATTCACCTTTAGATTCCGTTTCTTACACACTCTCTCAAACTCATCCACCAAGCCTTGCAGCTCCCCTTCGTCTTCACTCAACAACACGGTATCATCTGCAAACAACAGCACAGGGAGTTTCCAAACACTATCCTCTCTCACCAGGGCCACTCCAACATCCACTACCCTACCTTGTACCTCTTTTATTACCCCATCCATGTACAGATTGAACAACCATGGAGACATGACACATCCCTGTTTCAACCCAACTTTCAAAGAGAAAAATTCACTTAGTTCACCATCCACACGCACTGCAGCCTTCGCACCATCGTACATACTCTTCACAGCATTCAACAACTTCCCATCTATTCCATATATTCTTAACGCTTTCCACAATCCTAGTCTATCCACCCTGTCATATGCTTTCTCCAAATCCATGAACGCCGCATACAACTTCTTTCCCTTCTCTAGAAGCTTTTCCACTAAAGATCTGAGAATGAATATCTGATCTACACAACCTCTTCCCTTCCTAAAGCCTCCCTGTTCTTCTCTAACTAATTTCTCTGTTCTTTCTCTAACTCTGTCTATAAGTATCCTACCATACACTTTTCCTATTATACTAAGAAGACAAATGCCCCTATGATTACCACACACTTCTTTTTCCCCTTTTCCTTTGTACAAGGGAATAATTATACCTGACTTCCAATGCCAGATACATAGGTGAATTATGAAGATGAATTCATGCTTGAAATTTTTATTTCTGCTGCAAGTACAAGCATACCCAGACTTACAGTCGGGAAACATGCACGGAGAACTGATCAGATAACAAATGATCGTAAGTCAAGTTGATTATAACAATATTTCATTGGCGATACATTCCTGGATCCAGCCAACCTAAGAACCTAAGTACAGCAGACCCTTATCCATGATGAACCAGTACAGTATGTGATGAATTGCTTATACAATGACTAAAAAGTTAGAACTTTTCATATTTTTGCTTAAATGATCATTGTGATCCCGTACAGAGTCTCGCTGGTCAATGTACGAATGCTGTTTTTGCTAGTGTGATCACCAGCATGTAAGACTACAGTCATTCGTTTGTTCCAAGATGGCCTTTGAATTCAGTTCCTATCAGCTGTGTTAGTGTTAGCAATAGAACAGTATGACTGTTAGACTCCAAGCAGCAAGTACAGTGAAGTGAAATAACTACCAGTTTAGGCTAGTTGGAAACTACTTTTTAGACTTATTTTTGGTGGTAAGTAGCAAGTGAAGTGAAATAGCTACCAGTTTAGGCGAGTGAGAAACTTGGTTTTAGAATTTGTTTGGTGGGTGGCCCTTGGGCAAAAACATATCCCAACTTAACCCATGTTGTAATTAACTCAGTACTGTATATGAAAAATGGTTATGTGATGGATTTTTACAATTGAACCCTAATTGTAAAATGAGGACATGCTATACCTTGACTGTGTAGGTAAATATTAAATATTATAGGTCAGTAATATATTGCACTACAGAATATATATATATATATATATATATATATATATATATATATATATATATATATATATATATATATATATAAATATATATAATATTTACCTTGTGATTTCTTGCTGTAAGTGCAGTGGTGGCGTGAAGAGCCACAACAGGTGTGACACCTGGATACTCCACATGCTCTTCACTTGGTACACACATACAGAACACAACAGTCTTACACGATGTAGTGCTGCCTACTTCTTCCCTCACTTTATTATTCTTTTTCTGATGCCCTCCTCTCTTCCTACAGTATTTCTCCCATCCTTCTCGTCACCTTTTATTACTCTTTCCAGTTTAAGTGGTTCTACACTGAGTGACAAGTCTATTGGTTTTCAGCAAACCTGGAAACCCCACATACAACACTTAAGTGATAACCATATAACCAGGTAATTGCGTGATGTGGAGCCTATAATGGTGCCTCTGTCCACTAGGTGGAGGCACACAAATGTAGTGTCTATTCGGGAACCATACCTCTACGCTCTTCCCTGTACCTCACTTGCTGTAAGGGAATACAGTATTGGTTCACCTGTGGGGGCAGTTGCTAGCCTGTGGCTGAAAGGTCTGCCTGGCCAGACAGGCTGGTGTTACTAAACAACAACAACAACAACTAGTCTTATACCTTTCCTTTACAACACTGACATTATTTACTTACTCGGTTTAAGTTCTATATGTGCTGTACACGTACATATTGATGTGTGGACAGTTTGTTCATTTATTCTGCATCATAGATATCCACTGGTGATTCCACTGTGCCTGCTAGTATCCTTGACAGTTCAGGAGCAATAGCCCTGGAGGTGCTTGGACTTTACCAAGGTGGAGATACAGTCAACATTGGCTAAGGAGGTTGATACCACAGACACATTGCTCAATCCAGTGTACTATACAGTACTTGACTTTTTCTTCTTAATACTGGTTGCAAGTGGTCAGAAGAACTCTTTAAAAGTTTTTGCTGGATTTTTTTTTTAACATGCTGCTGCTTCATCGATTCCAGTCTCAACAGGCCAGTTCATAATACTTTAGTTCACCCTCTCTTACTGATGCTCCTGAGCAAGTTGTCAGTTGCATTCATGTCTGCAGCTAGAGATAGCCCAGGCAAATCATCTGTTTCTTCCTGGTTGTCAGGCACTTCCTTTGTAGCCTGCACCTCCACAAGTCTTTTATCCTTAAACATGTGGTGATAGCCAGGCACTTCACTATCTTCATGCAGCTACTCATCCAACTCCTTCTGACTTTCCATGGTTGGCAGATGAGAGCAATCCTGGGATGTCACTTGGCTCAAATCAGCCGTGCACCTGTTCATTGTCTTTGGTGAGGCCCAGCACCTTAGTCCACCCATTCATCAGGATGTTTATAAATGCTCAGTTTCCAGACCTTTGCATAGTTATTGATGATGTTGAGCATGTTATAATTCTTAAAAGTTCTGCAGGGTCTTTTACTGTCTTCTTTACCCACATCCTGAGTCATCGATCCACATCTGTCACCACAAGGCACTGCTGGAGGTAGAAGATCTGATAGTGCCACTGCACTCTCAGTCACACTTTGATGTATGGGATGGATCAAGGAAGTAATGCATGGAATCAGAAACATTGCTTAGTAGATATTCCTGCCCATGCTCTTGCTCACAAGCTTGTTGGTGACAGGGAGCACTGTCCAGCAGCAACACTAGGCTGGGTGTCAACAAACATCCATGTCAGAGCTGTTGTAGAACTAGTCATACACCAGATCCTGTATGAATGAAGCTGACATGTTGCCTTGATACTCAACAAACATTGCTCAACTACACTGTGATAACCCATGGACGCATCCCTTTTCCCGTGAAAACAGATGGTGTGACTCACAAGCATTGGTAATGAAGAGCTTGCCTTTCAAAATCTTGTGCCTTTGTTTGCGCTGAATATCCTGTGCAACCATGGTAGGGAACTTCAGAGTAGCCCTGTTTCATAAGCAGTATAAATCTGAAATGGGTGCAGATCCTCATTTTCAGTGAATGTGTTTACCTCTGCAACAGAGGGCTCCACTGTATAGACATCTGCATTGAGCATCATACCTGTGCTGGCCTTGTTCATGATGCCAAGGCACCTCCTGAAATCACCATAGTCAACCATCACCTGCATTCCCTTTGGCTCAAGTGCACAGTGAGGTGCTTTGCTGTATGCTGTAGCCCCACACTGGAATACTTCTGCTCTGTGTTGTGTGTACCACTGATACACTGCCTCATCTAGGTCCTCAAAATCAGCTTTATTAATCCTGTACACTGTTCTCCCTTCTCCCCTAAATCATGCTTCTTCATGGTTTCCTTGATCTCTCCTAGGCCTTCAGATGGTATGAGGAGTCGTCATCTTCGGGCCATTTATCTCCATGAGCTACACACATTACACATGTGGGCTTCAGTTATCTCAAGCATTTTTCTTAATGAACAGGCCATGCCTCTTTTCATTAGAGACTGATGGTGTTGCAGGTGATGGTGTTCATGAGGCCATTGTACTGGATGGTAGTACTGTAATACAGTAGAATAAAATATATATACACATGGTCACGAATGAACTTGGTAAGTGGCAGTGTGATGTCGACAGAGATGGTGTCATCAAGATGGACAGTGACAGTGGGGGCAAGCGAAGTGGGTTACCCAGTGTTGACTTGTGAGTCATGTGCTTCTCCTGTGATTCATCCTGTGCAGGTCCCGTGTGACTAACCTGCACAGTCATTATCACCTGCTGCTTACATAGTCATTTGGTCAGCTGGTGCATCATCTCACTAAATCAGCCCTTTGTTCGGTTTGTGACAACTTCACTCGGTAGGGTCAGGGTGGTCGATACATCCAAATTCAGGTGTTGTTGGTGTACCTGGGTCATGCTTTGCCCATGATACCCGTCAACCATAGGTATGCAACTGTCCATGTGGGGTCATCTCATAGGTTTGGTACACCATTGATGTTTCTGTGTCTTGCTGTTTTGCAGTTATCCTTAATGTGGATTATGTTGTGTGGACATGTTGTACAGGATGGGCATATGTTATCTGTGATTCAACTCAACCCATATCTTAAGTTGGTAACTGAGGAGGGCTGGGTGATGTCCTGGGCCAGTGTTCTCGTCTGGTAAGAAGGTGTCCTACCTCCTCTTCCTTAATTTATTTTCTCATATTACCTGTTAATATAATTTTTAACACAGATTGCATGAATAACACACACAGGAATATGGTAATGGAGCAGAATCAGAAATAATCTGGTAAAAAAGAGGTGTTAGTAAGCTTCTTTACTGCACAAGAACACCACCCATGGTCTGGCTAGGTAAAATTTGTCAGCTCCATACATTGATACCTGTTGGGGGGGGAGGGGGGGTGCTTGTAGTATAATGTTCTGAATGAGGTACTATATTGTATTTCCCTACATCAGCAATGGACATTGGATATGTAGGTGTGTCTTCACAGCTAACGTTTGGGTGTCTGGAAGTGAGATGTTGCTCAAGATGGTCAGGTAATGTTTGTGGTGATTGTCTTACGTGTCTAGTTATGTTGTGTTGTCCTCGTCATATAATGAAAGGATGTGTGCTAGTACAGGCTGTTGCATAGATGTGTGTCTCTCATGTCAAGATATTTTACAGTGCAGTTGAGCTGTGGGAGTGGTATTGGTGCATCCAGTGGTGATTGTATTAAGTGTTATTCTGTTTGATCAGCAGGGTGTTGGGTGTCACAGGATAGGGACCCATTTTAGGGAGGCATAGGACATCACCAATCTAATGTATTGTTAAAGAGAGAGAGAGGGAGGGAAAGTAAATGAATCTATGGATGTGATTTTTGTACCAACTTTTCCCTTTCCACACTGGTTAACCTCATTGCCCAAACTGATGGAAGTGCTAATTTCATGAAACTACTGTACTCACAAAATGTAAATGTTTATTGTGAAGTGTTTTTACAATCAAAGTTATAAACTGTCTCATGTTTGGACTGATTATTAGCAGGTAGCACATATTTACAAACTAGCAAACCTTAATGTACTTTCACATAAATCTAATAACACTGCCATTATTTCGGTACCATACAGTATACCTGTATATACATTATATAAAACTACAGCTAAAAGCAGTGTTTTTGCAGCACTATCCTCAGTAAATACTGTAGATGACTTACTACAGTACCATATGTGTATTGAGCCAAAACAAACACTGTCAGTGTACAGCCTGTGCCTAACACTTATAACTTAAATCATTTTGTACCAGTGAACCCAATTTTCCTCTGTGTTAGATACAAACAGTAACTAGCCAATATCAAGGTGGTAGTTTAACAGAAAACTGTGGGTAAAAGTGCACTCAGTCTATGCAGATTTACAGAAAAGACAGTGTGCAATTAGTCAGGTACGTAACATGCAGTAATTCTCAAGGTAATCAAGAAGTTAATGACAGAGGAGAAACCTGAAATAATATTCATCAGCAGCAGCATCATCCAGACCTCCTTGCCCACCCTAGGGCTGGGTGAGGAGTAGCAATGTCCAGACAGCCCAAGCTTGCCCAGTCCAATAAGCCACGATTCTATTCACTCATCATTCAAGCCTCCGGAATCCTGGCTCTGTCTGATACACCAAAACATTCACCACATTCTGTAACTTCACAGAAATGTATCTGATAAGAGTCAATCCAGACGCCGTCATGCACTTCTTCTTACAACATACATCCAGCCAGCTCAATCTCTTGTCAGTCCCCTAGCCTCACTGACTTCCATACCTCTCTTCCTGACACACACATCCACCATATCCCTCCACCTTCTCCTTGGCTTACCTTGCCTCCACCCACCTTCAAATTCACTCAGCTATACCTTTTTCACCACTATTGTTATCCATTCTCTCTGACATAATAATAAATAATTAAATGAGCAATGCATAATAAGCATCATGACATGACAACCCACCCTTAACATAATGCACAAGTGCAACATAAACAACAGAGTACATTACACCAGTAAGAACAGTTTAATGAACAGACTTGGCATCACTTTTGTTAAAAGGATTTAGGTAAAGAATATACGACCTAACCCCTGTGACCTACAGGTATACTGCAAAACTTCCAATTGATTTTAACTGTTGCTGGATGCTTGACAATTTCCAAGAACCCATGGGAAATACAGTGATCCCTTGGTTGTAGTGCTTTTCATTATCACTGTGACATCGAGATCTGCACTCTGCTAAATAGCACATTTTTCAGCTTAAAAAACAAAAGTTTTCATGTATCTTGAGTTGGTTTCTGCCGACAATGATGGTACAGTGTTTGCGTGTTCTTATGGCTTTGAGGGATTCAGAGATGAGGCCCTACTTTAGGAGTTAATCTCAGGTGTTGGAGACCACTGTACCTCCACCCCCTAGCCTTGCCCATTACCTCAAACCCACTTCAGGTCTCTCCTTGGTACTGTAATGTTTCTACCACAGTGTGCCCTTTTCATCACTTGCTGTTAACTATGACAATGTGTGTTTCTGACACTTAACGTAACATCAGGTGTGTATTCAGTGTAAACTGTCGTAAAAGGGAAAATTTGGGCTTGCACTTGGGATGCCATGTAACAAGGGTAAAGCCCATAGGTTCTGTGCTTTCATTGGGGAACGGGACGGCTCGGTGATAGAGCGCTGGACTTGAGATTGTGAGGTTGAGAGTTTGCACCCCACCTGGGTAGCTGCTTTTGCTGGGAGGGGTAGCACTCTCCTGTGACCCTTGCAAGGATATACGATCTATCTAGATCGAGCTCGGGGAGAAAAATCCCTTATCCCTCTGCTTTCGTTATTGTGCTGTTATCAAAGAATCGCTATATTTATCAGCGAAAAGATTATGCCTTATTCTGCCAGATTGTGTCATATATTAAGCATTCTTACTGCTACGAGATAAATTTATTCATATTTGGGAAGACTTGCAGAACTTAAGGATTGGATATAGCCTTACTCAACCCATTCATTACTGATAGGTTTTTATAACCTGAACAAAATTGTCCACAACAGCTAACCCTTGTTATTCCATCTACCAGTTTATGTTTACAGTAATTTGTTTGTATTATCAAGATTTTATATACCATCATCATCATCATCTGGACCTCCTGTCCCACCCTAGGGCAAGGTGAGGAATTTTATATATATTTTTTTTTTTTTTTTTTTTTTTTTTTTTTTTTTTCCCCAATGACCATTTTCACATGTGATCTGAAACCATGCCTCTGTTCCATGAAATACTCCATAAGGGAATATACATTATCTACAGTAAAATATATATATACAGTATATCCATCCATCATCCAATCCTACGTTGCCCCATGAGGAGTGTAAGAGCCCGGGGCCAGGCAAGTTGGTCCTGGCATTTAAAATGAGAGTGACCAGCCTCACTCATCCCTGAGTGGCATTACGCGAGCAATAAACCCCAACCACTCCTTGGATGTTAAACCTTCATCAGCTCAATCCAATTAGAGCACCATTATTACCCACTACACCACCAGGGGCCAAAATTTGGTTATATGGTTACCACCCAGCATAATAAATGGTTTCCTGGTGTACGGGAAACCATTTGGCTTGTCACTCAGTGCAGAGTCACCCACAGGCAGAAAGAAGAGGAAAGAATGAATGAAAGACAGGAGGGAGTGTAAAGTCACCCATAGACAGAAAGACAAGGAAAGAATGAAGGAAAGGAAGATAGAAGAGGATGGGAGGAAAGAAAGATGGAAGAGAAGAAAGGGCAGAAACCTGAGAGCAGCACTACATCGAGTGAGTGGATGGTGAGCGCCCCCATATATATATATATATATATATATATATATATATATATATATCATCATCATCCTGACCTCCTTTCCCACCCTAGGGCAGGTTGAGGAGTAGCAATATCCAGACAGTCCAAATTTGCCCAATTCAATAGGCCATGCTTCCATCCACTCATCATTCAAGCCACTGGAATCCTGGCTGTATTGGATACACCAAAAACATTCACCACATTCTGTAACTTCACATAAATGTACCCTATTGAGTCAGTCTGGACACTGCCACATTAAAAAGGGGTGCCAAATCCCTGATCATGCACTTCTCACATCATTCATCCAGCCAGCTTGATCTCTTGTCAGTTCCCTAGCCTCACCGACTTCCAAACCTCTCTTCCTCACACACTCATCCACCATATCTCTCCATCTTCTCTTTGGCCTACCTCGCCTCCTCCCTCCTGTAAATTCGCTCAGATATACTGTATCATTTTTCACCATTATTGTTATCCATTCTCTCCACATGACCATACCATCTCATTACACTCTCCTCGATTCTAGCGTCCACCGAGAGTATACTGAGATGGTATGGTCGTGTGGAGAGAATGAAAAACAATAGATTGGTGGAAAATGTATATCTTAGTGAATCTGAAGGAGGGAGGAGGCAAGGTAGGCCAAGGGGAAGGTGGAGGGGTGGATGAATGTGTAAGCAAGAGAGGTATGGAAGTCGGTGAGGTGAGAGGACTGTCAAAAGAGCAAGCTGGCTGGATGAATGTTTTGAGAAGAAGTGCACGATCAGGGATTTGGCACCTCTTTTTAACTAACAGCATTCGGATTGACTCTCCTGGATACGTTTATGTCAAGCTACAGAATGTGGTGAAAGTTTTTTGGCGTATCAGATACAGCCAGGATTCTGGGAGCTTGAATGATGAGTGAATGGATGCGTGGCCCATTGGACTGGGCAAATGTGGACTGTCTGGATGTTGCTACTCCTCACTCTGCCTTAGGGTGGGGAAGGAGATCTGGATGATGATGAAGATGTTATCCAATTTTTGGTTTGCTAGCAACATAATGCAATTGTATAACAAGGGTTACCCTTATCTAAGCAGCCCACAGAAACAGCTGCCAAAAGCATTTTCATGTAAACTACACCAATTCCTTCCTTTCTTCCATAAAACATCTTTATAAAAACTGAAATCATTCACAAATATTATGTAACAGCAAACAAAGTTAATGAAAAATGGAATACAACAATGCAGGATCAAAATTAAAACCAACAGCACCTTCAGTTGACTAATCATAATCCAGTTATGCAACAGTCACGTACCATTTAGCTCAGTCTTCAATTAACAAAATACTTTAAATTTATTTGAACACTGGAGACATCAGAAGTACATTATTATGTACCTAGATTGGCAAAAATTAAAACCACACGCTCATCTGTAAGAAAGAACTACACTGCAGATCATAAACACCTGACTGCAAGAAGTATAGATATCTGTTAATATACTATGATGAAAAAATGTTTACCATGTATTAACATAAACTGTGCAGCAAGCAGAGACAGTTTAGATATACTAGGATAATGTGTGAGTAACCTTAATGAAAAAGACTTAACTGAAGTTATAAAAAATCTTATGAAAAATGTAGAACCAGTTTAAGTAAAATACAGAAGCCTCATACATATGCAAACAACAGAACTCTTAAGCACATGTAACTCACAGATATAGTTTCACATACAGTTCATGTTTGGCTCTGTCAGATTTTGTGTGTGTGGGGGGGGGGGGAGGAAGAAGAAGAAGAAGAAAGATCCAACTCTATTCCCAACAGCAGGAGGTAATGACAATGTTAAAATGCACTTTTTAAAGTCTTTTTATCTACAGCAAATATGCACTTCATCACAACTTAAAACCACACCATGTAGGTTTTACACAGTAAGTCAACCTGATACAATACACTACTTTGAAAATGACTACAGAACAGTACTGTACACTACTGATCACAGTTTCGAATACCATATCTTTGTTTTCTTTAAAATGTGTATATAATAGTGAATAACCATTATAATATTTGCTTATTTAACTCAAATGTCACCATACACTGAAGAATTTGCCTAGATTCTTGACATTTTATTCTTAACAAATTTTACTTGGAATAAACAGTAACTGATACACTACCAGTTTCAGATGAGACCAGACCTGATCACCTGAGCCAAAACAGCCAAGCACAATGGAATGCTTGGAATTCTGGACTGTTTGGGTATGTCTCAGCAATTCCCTAACTTTTACATTAAGTATATCCCCTCCCCCCTCTTGAGCTGGTACTAGGTCGGTCAATCAGAACAAACATATCTAATAAAACTAGCTACCTGAAGCAGCTTGGACTGGATTTCTAGTATTAGATCCCAGCTCAACTGCTGATACACAAATAATCAAGCACTTCCTACACTTGAGCAAAGTAGTACTCTATGACAGTTTGCAATGAAGCAGATGTATTTATAGTGACAGGGGGGATGTGGTCATCTAACAATGCTTCATGGCCTATACAGATATAAACTTTAATAATGCATAATGCACTTGTACTGTATGCTAATGATTTCATATTCTTTACTTAAAAAGGTAAATACTGATCAGCTGCTTCTGCTAACTACAGTGCACCAAAGTCAGCTTGTACTTATGGTTACTTGTTTTTCAGTAGTACCTGGGAGAGTATTGTTTTACTTCTGTGTGATACTAATAAATGCAGCCTCCATCTCAGTGAATCACAGAAATAAGGTCTGATAGTCTCATTAGTCCAGCAGGTTCAAATTACGTTTTGCCTCTTACCCAATTTTGGGGCAGCAGAATTTACCTCAAGGCTCGGCAGCAAAATCCGTGAGGTAGTTTGTAGTGAAATGGTTAAGCTCTGCTAGTGCATAGTCATGTGTAAGGGGAAGACCAGACAGCTTCTGGGAGAGAACTGGTGTGGCATCTGTACCATCACCTACCACAGCACGTAGAACCCCCACTACAACACGACTCATCTCGGACACACACAGTCTGAAATTGAGAGGGGAAATTTCCATAACTAACATACATGACCATCATTTTATTTCAACAAAATTTGTCATATCCCATTCTTTTGTCCCCCCCCACACACACACACACACACACACACCAAAAAAAAGAGGCAGCAAAAAAGATGGGAGAATTCCCCCCCCCCCTCCCCCCCCCAAAAAAAAAAAAAAAAAAAAAAAAAAAAAGAACAAGAAGAAGAAGCAGCAGCAGCAAAAAAGATGGGAGAACTATTCTCTCTCTCACTCTCCCTAAAGGTGGAGAGAAAACAAACAGGCAGGAAAAAAAAATGGGAGGCCTATTACAGTAGAACCCCCATATTACTTGGACAAGAAATCTGGGTAGGCTATGCAGCTAGGATGAGTACGAGCTTTATGAAATAACTGGCACATGACTTAGACAACTGTGCTTGCAATTGCATATACAGTGACCTCGTGTCCATTATTCTGGGAAGTTGAGAGGTGATACAGCCAATAATGCATGCACAGGCCAGAAGAGATAACATCACTGTGTGTCTATTTACGCTCGCTAGCATGCCAACACTTTATTAGTACAGTATTCTCTATGCTGATTAACAATCCTAATGCTTTCCTGTAATCCAGGAACCATATAACCATATCTTGGGGTGAAGTGAAACCCGCTTTGCTGCCCCTGTAAACTGGGTGGAAAGATGTAAATGCGATGTTTATCCAGGAAACAAACCTGCACACTAATCCCCATGCCTTGCTGTGATATGGCACTGTCAACCACAAGGGAACACTTGTTCACTACAGAGGGAGACACTGCTTAGACTTGGTTGTCATTGAATGTGTGCTCCTTGGTCATGCCGTTTACCATCCTGGTTTTGGGTGCAGCTCATTTTTGTGCCACCATGGTCCTCTGCATTGGTGTGTTCTCCTGTGCCACTGTATTATCCCATTTGTTTTTTCTAGTATATGTAAGCTGGGTGGTAAGCCTGTCATAATTCCTCCCTGACTGTCTCAATTTCTGGGATGCCTAGATGGAACTCATCCTTACCACCAGGGTAGACGCTGCTCCTGGCAAGAGGGTGAGGATGCTTCTACCTCTGGTGATGAGGGTGGTGCCATTGAGAACAGGATTTAGCCCTATTTCCCTAGTGACAAAGCTGACAGTGATGCTTGGAGGGATGTCTACATTGCAGAGTCTGTTGATAACACTTGTGTGTTCTTCCGAACCTCCGTAGGTTGTCTGACGCCATCAGCGGGTCACCACTGGGTAGGTTGTGCATTGAGGGTTCACTTTGGGTTTTGAGAAACAGGTCAGCATTAGGTTCAGTGTTTTGCTGGTGATATGACAAAAGAGACTGTACTGCCTGGGTCCATCACCCAGCTGGGGGACTGGACTGGCCTGTCAGGGGCTGGTTGGCTCACTCACCTTCCAGTGCCAAATTTTTTTATGGGAACATTGGGCCTACTGCTCCTGATATCTTGGACAGGGAACTTTAAATTGCCTTTGTTATCTCAGCAACTGTTCCTCCCAGCTGGTCTGATCACTTGTCTCATGGTCCACCTTTTGACTTCTTCATTTCTGCAACACTCACGGCCTTTCCTCTAACTTTCTTCCTTTGGAGCACCACCTTTCCTCCTCTAAACTTCACCTTCTCTTCTTAACTGAGACTCAGGTGTTTGAGGTAACTGACAGCAAACCCTCTTCTATATCCTCCTACTTTCTTTATACCCATTTCAAAGTCAAAGGTGGCTGTTGTGTATATGTACACAACGACTTATCTTGTTCTCGTGTTTCTGAACTTGATTCCTCTGAATTCTCTACTCTCTGGCCTCAGCTTTCCTGTCTTTCTCTGACTAAATATATCTATGCTGTTTACTTATCCCCTGATTCTACTGAAAAATTCTTTGACCATCTTAATTCTACAGCGGAACGCACCATGGGGAAATCACATAACCTTGTCGCATGCCTACACTGATCGTGAACCATTCACTTACATGCCCATTTACCCTTACACTTGCCTCACTACCATCATCAAAACACTAGCGGCTTACCATCTTACACCATACATGCACAAAACCCTCCACAATCCTTCTCTGTCTACTGTGTTGTATGCTTTTTCCAGATCCATAAATACCACAAACACCTTATTGTGTTTCTCACACGTTGCCTCCACTGTCTCACTGCACATATTTGATCCACACATCATCTGCCACTCCTAAAGCAACCCTGTTTGTCTCTCAGTAGGACTTCTGACATCATTCTTACTTTCTTGTATTAATACTTCCACATACCTTCCCTGCAACACTCAATAGACTTATGCAGCAATAATTCTTGCATTCACTTTGCTCACCTATATTTTTGTACACAGGTACAATCACTGCCTTTTTCCACTCTACTGGCACAGTTTCACTCATCCATGCCTTCTTACATAACTCCAAGAAGCACTTCATTCCATTCTCCCCACTACAGTCAATCATCTCTATACACCTCATCAACCCCAGCTTCTTTCCCATTTTTCAACCGCATCACAGCATTCTTCAGCTCTTTAAGTGTCACGTTTCCTAGCACTTCGTTCCTTCTCTGTACACTCCAAAACCAATCTTGTTAACAGTCGCATTGGTATCTCCATTCCCATTCATCAGACTTTCAAAATATTCTCTCCCTCTAGTCCTTCCTTTACCCTCATGGGTTACTAATCTACCACTTAACATCCTTCACACTTTCACATATCATTTCACTGTCACTTCTACATTTCTGCACCTCTTCCCAGAAAAAATACCTACTTTCAGAGTAATTTGCATTCATATTTCTTCCTAGATCCTCATTTACCTCCTTTTTTCTTCCTCACTAGTCTTTTATGTGCTTCTTGCTCTCAATATATTCAGTTCTTATTTCAAGTGAACGAGTCCTGTATCCACTTTAGCCACATCTTCCTCTTTTATTCCCCTGCTCTCTTAACCTTTTCATCCCACCATGCCATACCTTTCTTCTTTGTTGTTACTCCAGCCACACCACATTCTGCTTCTGGATTCCTAAGTAATCCCTATGTGTAATCCACAGGTCGTCCAGATCCATTTCATTCCAGTTCACTGATTCTAACTCCTCCCATACTCTGACCCTGTATTCATCTGCCACATCTTTGATCCTCAGCTTCTCGACTTTCAGTCCTCTCCCTGACTGCTCCTCTCTCACTCTTGGTCCACCTCACTCCTTTCTTGCATAACACAATCATATCATCTGACAAACTTCCACACTGTCCTCTCACTGCCCTCGTATTAGCAACACTATAGTAGCCGCAGCGAGAAATGAACGCTGTGGTGGGGCAGCCGGGATGACCTGGGATTCCCCCACTGTAGCCATATCCACATGTCACCGACCATCGGCCACCGCTGCAGCCCCGCTCCATGATCCTTACCCTGTGTCTCTGGCTTTCTCTTTCTCTCTTGGTTTCTATATAAACTGGTGTATTTCCGAAACTAATTATGAAATTATTATGACTTTTGTTCCACACCACCACTGAGGTAAAAATCAAGGAGAGTTGTCTATATAAAGGTTTCCCCCCCCTCCTAAATGTGGCATATGAGCGGGGGAGTGCGGCCTTGCCGATACCTCCGCCTGACCTATAATTATACACTCGCCAGAACTGACCTGCCCTCAGACAAGGGGGGGGAAACCTTTATACAGAAAACTCTCCTTGATTTTTACCTCAGTGGTGGTGTGGAACAAAAGTCATAATAATTTCATAATTAGTTTTGGAAATACACCAGTTTATATAAAAACTGAGAGAGAAAGAGAAAGCCAGAGACACAGGGTAAGGATCATGGAGCGGGGCTGCAGCAGTGGCCGATGGTCGGTGACATCCTACCTCTATGGTCGGTGACATGTGGATATGGCTACAGTGGGGGAATCCCAGGTCATCCCGGCTGCCCCACCACAGCGTTCATTTCTCGCTGCGGCTACTATACCCAGCATCGATTTCTCTATAAGCACATAATCAATCAGGCTCCTCTCAACACTATTGCCATTCCCTCTATATACCATGTACATTTTTGTGTATCTTGGTGTTTGAAATAAGAAATACAAATGCACAGTCTCCTTTCCTGACACATGTCCTTCAGTCGCTTCTCATTACCATTCTCTCCTGGTACTCCATTATTACCCATTATATCATTCACAGGACTAGTGCCTACTCTTCCATTCATGTCACCCATTACAAACACTTTATAACTCTTGGACATTTCTCCTACGACTTCATCCAGCTCATCCAAAACCTGTCTTTCTTTGTTTCACTTCTGCCATCACACGGTGTATATGCTACAATCACTGCCACTTTCACCTTCTCAAACTTGAATTTCACATACATATATCTCGAGCTAACACAGTTGTAATCTATCATTATACTCTGCCACACTTTATTCATCAACAAAGCAACTCCTTCCTTGGATCTTCCTCACCCATTCATGCCCGACCTTTCACACTTTACACCCGCCCATTCCTCCACTCCACACCCTTTCGTTTTTGTTTCACACAGTGCCATCTTGGCATATCTCGCACTCTTGAGCACATTCACCACTTCCACTCTCTTGCTCTCCTCATTCACACCTCTCTCATTCTACATGGTCCCACGAATCTGCCCATTTGGTTGGGGCCCTGGGCAGGTATTGGGTCCTCTGAGGCTCTCCAAAACGTTTGTCATAATTTAGTGAATTTAAATAAGGGCACTCACCATCCAAATCACTCAATGTAATGTTGCTCCTGGGTGCCTGCTCTCTCCTCTCCTCCTCCTTGCCATCCTTCCTCTTCAGTCTTTTTTTTTTTTCCTTCATTCTTTCCTCTTCCTTCTGTCTGTAGGTGACTCTACATTGAGTGACAAGTCAAATGGTTTCCTGTACACCAGGAAACCATTTACTATGCTGGGTGGTAATCATATAACCAAATTATGGCGCCTGGTGGTTCAGTGAGCAATTATGGTACTCTAGTTGGATTGAACCAGTGTAGGTTTATATCCGAGAGATGGTTGGGATTTATTGCTCATGTAATGCCACTCAGGGATGAGTGACACTGGTCACTCTCATCTTCAACGTCAGGACCAACTTGCCTTGCCCCAGGCTTCTACACTTCTCGTGGTGCAGCACTGAATTAGATGATGAAAATGATTGAATCTGGGGACCCCCCCCCCCCCCAAAAAAAAAAAAAAAAAAAAAAAGTTGTATGGTTACCACCCAGCATAGTAAATGGTTTGCTGAGTACAAGAAACCATTTGGCTTGACACTCAGAGTAGAGACCATCAGGCAACACTACATTCAGTGACAGGATGGTGGGCACCCCCTCCTGTCATGCACACATAATTATTGCAAAGTCATATAGCTACCCCCTCCCAACCCCCCCACCCACCTACCCACCCACACACCTATTGGGAAGTTGTGGCTGCTCAGTATCTGTGTTAACCCCATACCTGATCTTAAGGAAGGAGGACAGGATGTACCCAGTGTCTGCTTTCTTGGCTCCAAAGAGAACAAAGTCCTTTTGTTCTGTCTCTTCAGGCCATGTCAAAATCACTTACAAAAGCGTACTACACATACATAGCCTACCTTTTTATTGTGCACTCAGACTGCAAGAAATCAGCAATGCTGTACTGTACAAGCAAGTTTTACCTGTGTGTGGCAGTGGTGCCTCTTAGGTTATTAAGTCGTGCACACAAGGCCAGAAGTCGGGGTCGCAGTTGCTCTAGTAGAGCTGGTGTAGGCTCTCCAGAAGCCTTCATGTCCTCTACCACTGAACACACCTCCAAGTAGTCTGCATACACCCCCCCTCCTACCATCCAGTCAATCACATGTGTCTCTGCTCCCCCACTGCACATCTCCTTCAGGTACCCTCGGAGGTAGTCGTGGTCCTCTGTGTAATTTTCACGTCAGAGTATTATATTCATTGAGGATACCTCATACACATAATTAATTATATACTGTATGTAACAAAGTGTTCTTGAATACATCATTTACCTGACCATTAACTAAATTTGTGTTCTCATTAGGGCCATATTTTTTCACTGTCATTTACACAGTCACTACTTAATAATATTTTTAAATGAATACATTTTAATTTTTATGGGGGGGGGAGGACAGTAAATATTTATCAATATGTCTGTTTTTGTAAGTTTCTTTTAATCCTAAAGCAAGTTTTCTCAGTTATGCTCTCTCTAGTTGTTTCTGTATGTTATATAACTTTTCATCATTACCTTATCTGGGACAAGTCCATCTGCATATTGCAAAAGGTCAGATTATACATGCTAGTCATTACAGTTAATATTGGAGAGAGGGGGAGGGGGACTCACCATTGATGATTGAGTTTGGAGCAATGGTTTCAAGTATCAGCAAGTGAGCACGGTTGTAGTCTCCAGCCTTCAAGAGGAACCATGCCTCCTCATCCACCCTGCAAGTATGTATACGTACACAAATTAAACCTGGCCATTCTTTTACAATACTTGAGAACTACCTAAAGCAGTTGTTTTATGCAGTGCATTAGTACAGTGCTACAACTATGTTTTCAATGGTCATTATCATGATAGGCTAAAATTCATCTGAAGCATAACCCCACCTATCCTAACTACAGTCTAGCTTTATCTCCTCAGTCTGATTACTCATTTTGTATCGTGTTTTTTGTTTCCTGCCGATTATTTAAATCAGCTTAAGGATTTTCAAAATGAGGAATTTAGATACTGCATTAATTGACCCTTTTTAGTATGAGATGGTTGCCTTTCCACAGCACCAATATACAGCCGTTTTCTCAGTTGCCTAAGCACCCGAATCGGGCACCCGTTCCCAAGCCTCGGATGCCAGCACCCGAAAACTGAGACTGGTTTTCTCAGTCAATGAATTTCTCGGGTGCGAGTGCCTGAGCCTCAGAACCTAGCGCCTGAGTGACCAGCACTGAGCTGGCAATACTGACCAGGCCCGCCCGTGGTAGTTAGCAGTACTTTACTACCAGTGACCAATCATAATTAATTTTGCATAAATACTGTATAGGTATATTATATTTTGGGTAGTTTTTTGCGTGGCCAAAATCATTTTAAAAGTGTGTTTTGAATGATAGGTCAGCAAGAGGAGCCAAGGTCACTCACGGAACATTTACCCACATTACCAATGGTTTAAGGCATCTTAATTAAGGCAGGAAACATGATTTGGTATTGTTTTAAGCATATATCTGAATGTACAAGAGGCACATATTACTTTTTCCAACCGCCTGCAGTGGTGACTTGCAGCCAAGGCGGACGATGGAGATGGTTTGTTGACGATAGCTAGTATTATTGTGGCTGCACCATACTCTTGTAAAACATTTGAATGTACAAATTTTTAACAATACTCTGCACCAAAACATCGAAATAATATGTACTGACGTTATCCAGTGCATACCACACGTGTTTTCAAATATTATTTTTAAAAATAAACATAAATTTTACAGCAGCCTGACCAGCTCAGACAGTGTACCCTGCCCGATTAACAGTCGGGTGCTTCCACCCGATTGTTCCAATAATGGCTGTGTCACAGGCCTTGGAAACACCACTGAGAAAACCAAATCGTTCTCAGGAGCTAGCAGACGACCTTGGGTATGCAGTCCGAGTCGACTGAGAAAACGGTGGATAGTCTTGCAGTTCTGCTGCTTGGTTTTACAAACATCCCTCCACCCCATTCCTAATTTCTGCAAGAAAATTGGTGGACTGCTGAAGGCAATTTCAGCCTGCAGTTCACCAGATTCACATTCAGATATGCCTGGAGTTGCAACAATGACAACAACAGTATAACTGATCTTTCCCTAGGTTGATAAAAATCTGGTGGAAGCCTGAATAAAACAAAAATGTTATCATAGTGACAGGGCTAATATGCTTCAAGCCAGATGCAATTTCACCTAATTCTTCTATTTCAGATATGATTTAATATAATACTATACTTACATTCCTAAGGAGCGTGCTTTTGTAGCCTTGGCCTGATATATCCACTTCTCGGGAATGGCTAGTCGGTTAACAACAAACTCCTGCCGTGCAGCATACTCAGAATTTTCCTCATCATCCCCTTCAAACTCAACTTCAACATGACGTAGAAGCACTCTTTCAACTTCCGCACGGCGCCTGAGTATCAGATTCAGTTTGTTGAGGTGAAAAGTAGTAACATGAAGAAAGTAAAATGGTAGGGAAATAATGAAATCTGCCAAAAGGTTTTTCTAACACTCTTATGTAGCATCTACTGAGTATAGTGTAAAACAGTTCTGAAGCACAGTACCAGTAGTACAAGTTTTAATCACGTGTCTGAGTTATAAAGCTGTAGCTCAAGCTGTTCATGTTAACCTTAAGGCATGTTGTGCTATAATAATACAATAACTGTCCAGAGACAACAGGGAAAATACACACGTACATCAATAACGTTTTACTTCTTTTGTTAATTACCTGAACACATTTTGCAGAAACCTTATATTATTCCATGAGAATACTGTACTCAGTGGGTTTAATTCAGCTGAGTATGTGATTCCGTATCAACACAGGAGTGAGACAAGGGTGGGTGTGCGATGTCCCTAGGGATGCACCAGATAGAGATTTGCCATATAGGTGGATACCAGGTGTCTTGTTTCATTTATAAAGGCTTCAACATGCTTGCCTGTGTGGCTATGGTCACCTAATAGGTATACTTTCCAAACTGATCAATCTCTAGCAGCCTCACTATTCAGTGCCTTATCCTGGAGGTTCACTGTATGACCTTGTCCCAAATCTTCTTTGGTATGCCTCACAACTCTACTCTGTGTTCAAAACTCTCACCTTCTGCATCCAACTGTCATCATTTCTCCTCTCCACATGCCCAGACCATCTCAATCTACCCTTTCTCATCACATCACTTAATTCATTCAAGATTCACCATTACTTTCATCTCTTCATTTCTAATTCTCATACCCCCTCCCCGGGCCTGTCATTCCATGACACTACACTGTGTCTGAAAATTTAACACTTTCATGGTCCGACCCCCCTGCAGCCTGCAGAACTCTCCAGCCTTTCCCCCTCTCCATTCTCCCTCCCTCCTACCCTGCCGTGCGCACGAGTTTTTTCTTTTCTGATAATTTTTTCACCCAAAAATATTTGGATTAGTGGAAGTATTTTTACACTGTTTGAAAGCTGAAACTCCGTAAAAATATATATATATATATATATATATATATATATATATATATATATATATATATATATTGCATAAAGTAAAATAGCTATGACGAGTATAATTTGAAAAGGTGGATAAGAATGTTTATACCAAATCCATGTGCTCCAGTCTTTTCTGTTCTGATCTTTTTTCATCCTAGAATACTTGGATTAGCAGATTTGTTTTAATACCATTAGAAAAGCTTGGACATTGTAGAATAAGATGAAAGAAAAAAGAATGTGATATTACATAAAGTAAAATAGTAAATGCTGAAAGAGTGCATAAAAATCTTTATACCACTTTTTTTTTTTCTAAGTATCTTTATACCACTTTTTTTTTTTCTAAGTGTTTTTTGGTCACGTTTTGGAATTTTCTCATGAATGAAAATAGTATCACCGAACTAGAAATTCAATCAGGCTAATATCAGACCAAATTTTATGACACTACATGCAATTCCTGATTTATGGTGAATATCTCTTTGTTTGGATGCAGGTCTCCATCCAAAGAGGGGGCTGGAAACAGATCCGCATCCAAAGACCACGAAAGTGTTAAAAACACTGAATACCAGATACCCAGCAATCTTTGATGCAGGATATTCAGCAAGTGATTCAGTATACAGTAGAATGAAATGACTTAAACATCATCATTCACCATCATCATCCAGACCTCCTTTCCTCCCTAGGGCAGAGTGAGAAGCAGCAACATCCAGACATTCCAAGTTTGCCCAACCAATGGGGCATGCTTCCATTCACTCATCATTCAAACCCCCAGAATCCTGGCTCTATCTGATATGCCAAAAAACTTTCACCACGTTCTGTAGCTTCACACATACATATCTGATAAAGCCAATCTGGATGCTGTCAAGTTAAAATGGGGTGCCAAATCCCTGATCATGCACTTCTCACAACATTCATCCAGCCAACTCAATCTCTTGTCAGTTCCCTAGCCTCTCTGACTTCCATACCTCTCTTCCTCACACAATCATCCACCATATCCCTCAGCCTTCTCCTTGGCCTACCTTGCCTCCTCCCCTCTTTCAAATTTGCTCAGATATACCTTTTTCACCACTCTATTGTTATCCATTGTCTCCAAAAGACCATACCATCTTCGTACACTCTCTTCGATTCTGGTGTCCACAGACTTCCTCACTCCGCACCTTTCACGAATCACATTATTTTGTATTCTATCCACTCTCTCTACTCCACTTACATTCCTCAGCAGTCCCATCTCCACTGCTCTTATTCTTGAGTTTTCATTTTCATGCCACACCATAGTCTCACATCCATGTGTTAAAGTTGGCACTACCTCTCCTTCATGTAAGCCTTGCGGAGGTGCAACACTCAAGCCTCTATTTCTTATCAGGGCCTTCATAGCACCAGCTAATTTCCTTCCTTGTGTCACTCTGCTTTCCACATCTTGTGCACATTTTCCTCTCTTTCTTATCATTGTACCCAGGTATCTGAACTCTCTCACCAATTCCAGTCTTTTCATTTACTGTAACATCACACTGGGAATCACCTTCTCTCTCGATTACCATCACTTTACTCTTTTCTACATTTACACTCAAAGCATAATGCTCACAGACGTCTACAAAGCTCTGCACTAACGTCACCATGTTTTATCCATCCGTCCATCATCCAATCCTATGTTGCCCCATGAGGAGCATAGGTGCCTGGGGCTAGGCAAATTGGTCCTGACATTTAACACTTTGACATGGTGATGATGATATTCTCGTCATCCAAAAAACTCCCATAGGCCCCCCCATGACGATGTTCTCGTCATTGAAGTAATATATTTGCTAAAAATCCATTTATTGTTCAGTTTTCATGGGATATGGTTGAAAATGTGCGCCAATGTCTTCCCATTTTTCTCTGTGAGTCTTGTGACTGCCTCAGGCTGCCACGCAAGCACCCATGCCAAAGAAAATGTCAGTAACTTCCCATCTGTTCATGGTCAGACTCTGCTTACCGCTGCGTGTTTGCCTGCAGTTTTCCGTGGATTTTTCATTAGTTTCTGTGTTTTACTGCCTTGATCTTTACTGTAAATCTTATCCATGATGGACAGTGACAAAGGAAAGGGCAATTCCATCTTGAAAAAGGAGAAAGTTTTGAGATTACACCAGAAATATGAAGGAGTGAAAGTTACACCAACAAAGTTTGGAGCTGTAATGGTGGAATTTTCAGAAAGTGATTTTGAAGACCTGGACAGTACAGAAAGTGACAATGATGTTGCTAGTGAAGTGGCAGAGAGTGACATAGTAGTATTGGCAGTGGTGGTGGTGTCAAGCAGAAGGCTAGTGGTGAGTGTGAGGCTGGTGGTGTGCGAAAGAGCAGTGGTCAGGGCAGTAGTGAAAGCAGGTCACCAGCACCTGATGCTGACCTAAGTGGTCCCTGTTCCTCCAGCCAGACTCATGCCAGTGCCCCATGTGCCTGTTTCCATTATGCCAGAGCTCCTTGTACCATTCGAGCAGATGATTCAGCCTGGTCAACTGACAACACTGCACATTTTGTAGAGATTTCTACTGGGACACCAGGCTTGACTGCCCCAGCACCAGTCACTGCTCTTGGATTTATTCAGCTATTCATTCTGGGAGATTTGCTGAAAGATTTGGTAAATCAGACTAACCTGTATGCAGCACAATCTTTGCATGATGCTTCCAACTCAAGGAGGACTGAGTGGGATGAAGTGAATGTGAAGGAGATGGCAAACACTTTGGGTATAATGCTGTTAGTTGGAATAGTGAAAGCTCCAAAGACGACAGTGTATTGACATACAGGAAAAAAGCGGCATGTGCCTGCTGTCAGTGTGTGCATGACTTCAAAATGATATGCTGTAATTGCTACGTTTTTTCACACGTATAACACCAGAGCAATTACTGAAAACACTACTGACAGACTCAACTTGCCTAGCCTTGGGCTCCTATGTTCCTCATGGGGCAACACAGGATTAGATGATGATGGTGATTAAATAATCAGTACCCAGGCTTACCTGTCCTCATCCTCAATACTGAGAAGGACAAAAACTGCCCAGTGCCACTGTCCAGCAGACTCAAGGAGTGCTGCCATACTAAGGTGTAGACTGGCTTGGTGGTGATCAGACAGGTGGGTGTATTTAAGGCTTTCTAGGACTCTCCACAACACCCAGCTGAAACACAAAATTTACATTATTGCAATTATGTAGCTTCATCTACTGTGTTTAATATTTGTAGGTTCAAGTCCTGAAAGGAAGTATAGAGAATTAGACAGGGTGATAAAGAAGTTATTAGGGGAGTGAAATATAAAAATGGTAGATTGATAGTGGAGACAGGAGAAAAATTGGGCAGATGGAGAGAACACTTTAAGGAACTGAGAACACAGAGAATGGAAGTAATGTGACTATAAGTGGCTGAAGAATGACTGGGTGAAGGAGGGGAGTGAGAAGGGAGGAAGAGATCAGTAGGATGGAAGTAGTGGAAGCAATGAAGAATGTTAAAATGGGGAAAGCCCCAGGACTTGATGGAGTGTGTGGTGAAATGATGAAGCATGAGGGAGAGGTAGTAGTAGAATGGGCATGGAAGACATGCAGATTGGCCAGGGAGGAAGATGGAGTCCCAGAGGATTGGAAGTCAGGTATAATTATTCCCCTGTACAAAGGAAAATGGGAAAAAAAGTATGTGGTTATCATAGGGGCATTTCTGTTCTTAGTGAAACAGGAAAAGTATATGGTAAGATACTTACTGTAGCAGAGTTAGGGAAAGAACAGAGGAATTAGTTGGAGAAGAACAAGGAGGTTTCAGGAGGGAAGAGGTTGTGTAGATCAGATATTCAACCTTAGGTCTTTAGTGGAAAAGTTTATAGAGAAGGGAAAGGAGTTGTATGCAGCCTTCATGGATTTGGAGAAAGTATATGACTGAGTGGACAGAAAAGGAATGTGGAAAATATTAAGAATATATGGAGTAAATGGGAAGTTGTTGAATGCTGTAAAGAGTATGAATGAGGGTGCTAAGGCTGCAGTGCATGTGGATGGTGAACTAAATGAATATTTCTATCTGAATGTTGGATTGAAACAGGGATATGTCATGTCTCCATGGCTGTTCAATCTGTATGTGGATGGTAGGACAGTGAATACTGGAGCAGCCCTAATGAGTAAGGGCAGTGTTTGCAAACTTCCTCTGCTGTTGGTTGCAGATGATACTGTACTGTTAAGTGAAGATGAAAGGGAACTACAAGGCTTGGTGAATGAGTCTGGGAGAGTGCGTAAGAAATAGACTCTACAGGTGAACGTAAGGAAGAGTTAAGTTATGGGCTTCAAGAGAAATGAAGTCACTGAACGTACAGTAAGGCTGAATGATGAGGAAATGGAAAATGTGAGTGCATCTAAGTACAGTACTTGGGTAATGTGATGAATATGGATGGAAGTTTGGAGGATAAAGTGTTTGGAAGGGTACAACTGGGGAGAAAGGCTGCTGGTTCTCTGAAAGCAGTAATAAGAAACAGGGAAGTGAGCATGGAAGTAAAAGTCACTGCATGACAGTATTGTGATACCGACCCTAACATATGGATGTGAAGCTTGGACCCTGTTGGAAGGACACAAGTCAAGAGTAAGAGAAGCATGTGCAGTTACATGGAGAAACAGACTGACAAATAAGGAAGTGAAGGAGCATTGTGGTGTGGAAGTGGATATGAGAGAAAGTGTTATAAGAAGTACATCAAGGTGGTTTGCCCATGTGGAGAGGACGGAGAGACTAATGAGGAGAGAGTATGTGAGTGAGGTGGAGAGGGAGAGAGGGAGGGGTAGGCCAAGGATGAGATGGAAGGATGGAGTGGAGAGGTATATGAGTGAGGGAAGTGACAGCTAGGTGCAGGGCAGTGAAATGGAAGGGAACAAGGCAACATGGACACGATTTGTTTGTGGCCACCCCTTACAGAATTAAGGCGTCTGGCAATAGACAGAGATGTAGTAATTACAGTATCATGCAGTGGGTTAGTTAATCCCCAATAACTCATTTCTGGCAATAGCCAGCCCTAGCTAGGCTGCACTCATTGCCTCATACGAGTATTTTTTTTTTCCCCAAGTTACAAGTAGCACCAGTGGTTCCCAAGGGAATGTATATTCTGTCATCCTGTGAGAAGCATAGCGTAATGCTGCCAAACCACATTTGCCAAATATGTGAATTCAGTATCTTAGTTAATTTTCAAAGCACAGACATGGCAGAACCAAATGAGACTATTGATGTTATAATAATTCAATTAAAAGTGAAAAGAAAAAAAAAAGAGGGGGAGCGAAAATTAAAAGAAAAAATCTGCATTAAAATTTCTACAAAAAAACAAGAGACATCAGGGAACCTCTTCCCTCCCTCTCAGTACCATGTCACTGCTTAAAACCTGTCAAAGATCTCACCAAAGCCAACATCTGCCAACATGCCATGCCCATAGCTGGTGAATTATGAATATATTAAGTGTTTCTCCTTATTTCAGAGCTAAGAAAATACTGTACAGAGATCCCTTGTTTATCGTGCCTAACTACTGGACCTAGTGTGCAATAACGAAAGCACAGAACCTACGGGATTTATCCTAACTGGTATCAGGCACCCCACTTGTAATCCCAAATCTTCCCCTTTACAACAATTTAGACCCAATAAATACATATACAGTGTACTGTTATACCAAGTATCAGAAACACTCGTAGGCTTGGTTAATTTAATAGAAAATAATGAAAAGGGCACGATAAGGAAGAAAGACATAAACACGTACCATATAGGAACCTGAGATAGGTTTGAGGTAAGGGGTCCTGAGGACTGGGGGTGGAGAGTTAGTGGTCTCTACCACCTGGGATTAACTCATGAAGTAAAGCTTAATCTTTGAATCCCTCAAAGCCATTAGAAACCACAGATTTTGCACCATCACTGTCGGTAGAAGCCAGCATGATAACAGTTTTCCGGAAAAAAAAAAATGCATGATAATGACGGAAGTGCAGATTTTCATGTAGCAGTGACAACGACAACCACTATAACCAACTGCGTGATAACCGAGAGATAACTGTTATTGATCTGACAAAAAAGTTCAACTTACACGCTCCAACATGCTTGCATGCATCGGCCTTGGTCACTTAATGGTGCTTCTCCATGCTGCTCAATCTCTGGCAGCCTCCTTATTCAGTCCCTTATCCCTGAGGTCACACTCTATGGCCTCCTCCCAGGTCTTTTTTTGGTCTGCCTCTTGCAACCCTACCCCTGACATTGACACTTCTTAATTTCCGCACCCAGTAGTCATCCTCCATACTCTCCACATACCCAAACCATGTCAATATATACCTCCTCATCACAAAATCAATGCATTCCAATCTCATCCTTGAGTGGAAGGATTTTCTTTTTTTTTTTTTTTTTATGTGACCCACTCTGGGCATTGGCTTCACAGCCTGCACTCAAGGCCCAGTAGTCCTTCCTACATACCATACACCTCTACATGTCACCACTTCGGCGCTAACACCCACCGTCCAAATTGAATACATGCTAGGGCTGTCTCATACAGGACTGGTGTATTGGTATTAGCGGGGGTATTTTTACGACATATCGGCGGGTCTACTGGTAGATCAGTAAAGTCTGCTTTTAAGAAATTCAAATCCTTAAAACTGTTCCCTGCCCCGGCGGGGATTTGAAACTGGATCCGGTAGGACTGCAGGACTGTACCTCAAATTAATATAGTAACTTCTTGCAGTTTCCCTGAGTATCTGAAACATGTGTTAAGAGGTGCAGAAATGTTCAAATGAATACAGAAAAGCATGAAATGGAAGGCTACAGACAAATGTTAAAGATAAGGGATAGATGACATGTCTGTTTAGATGGCTGATACAGTAATAGGATTACTAAGTACAGCAGTGGTCAATGTAATTTGATTTTGTAGTGCACAAAGAATGAACTGGGCACTGAAAATGTGACAACAGCAGAAGGGAAGAAAGCTGTGTTGAGGTGGCAGATCGTAAAGACATTAGGTGCTGATTGCAAACATGAAGAAATGATGACCTATACAGGAGAGATGGTAATGTTTGTGAATACAGTAAAACCTCGACATAACGGACTTCAGTAGACTGGAATTCGCTTTTATCGGAATTGAGGAGCTACTGGACTAAATTCATATATATCGGAAAATGTCCAATAAAGCCAGAAGCAGCCCAGACTGCCTGACCACTTCAGCTAAGTTCACCACAGTAAGATAAAAGACATGTTTATCAGTGTACAGTACAGTATTATTAGACATACCATTCAATATAGTGAAGTTATAACACAGTACAGTACCACAATGGTAGTCAAAACAGTTTAAAAACCATTCATGCAATTTGGACTAATCTCTGATATATCGGAAAAAGTCCTGGTTAGGAGGGGGAAGTCTGTATGTCACTTTTATCGGAATTTTGCATTTTTCGGAATGGCTTGGGCTCCAATTAGTCTGTTATAGTGAGGTCTTACTGTACTATGCCACAAAGAAAGAGTAGCATTAAATTTTTCCCTTCAGGTAAAACTGACATGGTGAAATCCACAATGGGGGATCTGTAAGAGCTACAACATAGATACATTTACCATGAACCATACCTGTTCCAAACATTAATCATTTCAAGCACCCACCGAGTATTTAATGACAACTTGGACTAACCTGACTGTAACATCAAGAGGGTCTGGAGTGATGGTGGCAGGATTGAGTAGAGCTTCTAGTCGGTGCATGGGGTCAGTGAACAGCTTCATCAAGTGGTAACACACATCATAGCTCACTGCAATGCAACAAATCGATGAACAATTATCATACAACTCCATCCATCCATCATCCAATCCTGTGTTGCCCCATAAGGAGTGTAGGAACCCAGGGCTAGGTAAGTTGGTTTTGACATTTAAGATGAGAGTGTACAACTCACTCAGTAATAATAATCTGGTCTTTTGTGTCTCAAAAGCTCCAGTTCTTCCACTGGGAATTCACTAGCGCTCAACACACGTATACATTATTTTTACAATTACAAGAATTGTGGCATCTCTCGTACACAAGACAAACTTCATCAGTATATATATATATATATATATATATATATATATATATATACACATATATATAACAGTATATATATATATATATATATATATATATATATATATATATATATATATATATATACACACATATATATACCAGTATATATATATATACAGTATATATATATATATATATATATATATATATATATATATATATATATATATATATATATATATATATATATATAGTATATATATATATATATATATATATATATATATATATATAAGTATATATATATATATACCAGTATATATATATATATATATATATATATATATATATATATACACACATATATATACCAGTATATATATATATATATATATATATATATATATATTAATCCTTCCATTACTCGATGTAGTAGAGCCAAAGGCATGTCTGGAAAGTGGGTCCATCCCGATAGTGGGCCTCTGTCTCCTGGACTGGTACTTATGGACCCTCACCTGGCCTAACTCAGAAAACCACCTACATAACTCTCTACCAGACATGCATAGCACCTATTTAAGACCCTATTCACACAAATGAGGGCCAGAAAGTATGAAATAAATTAAAAGGAACCAGAGAATGAGGAATTACAAGTATGGAAAATATTTAGCAGTGTATAGAGTACTTACAACACGTCCGTGGCAGGTCGTTACGAAGGTTAACCCGCCTCTAAGGCTCTGGCAGTGGTGAAAATGCTCTTGAAGCACATACAGTAATCCAGTGCTGTGCTGCATATTATCCTTTGCACTATGAGTTATAATTAACACTCCACATACTGTTCTTGATTGCACCATGCCAGTTTCAACCACCAGTTACACTTTGTACTTAATCTTTGCACTCTGAATTCTAATTTCATAACACTGCACAACACTGTAAATTCCCATGTGGTCTAGTGGCACGGCATTGCAGTTTATTCACAAAAACGAGCACGTGTGGCATCCACTGAATGAGCGACTAGTCAGGATGGTAGTTAGGTGGTAACTGGGGAGGCCAGGAGGGATGGGGGAAGCAAGCAGAGAGCGTAAACACAGCTGGTTGGCGCTGCGTGCCAATTTCAAAGTACGGTTGAAAAAATGTAATTTGGGGGGGGGGGGTCTAAAGGCCCGGGCCCAAAATGTACGGTAAGTGGGGAGTCCGGATAGTACAGGGATTACAGTATACTATATATATATATATATATATATATATATATATATATATATATACACACAGTATTATGTATATGGCATCTCTTGTATACAACTTCATTAGTATATATATATATACAGTATATATATATATATACAGTATATATATATATATATATAATGTTATAGTACCTCTCCAGATCATAGCATTTTGAAAAGAGAAAGGCTTTTCGCTGTCTCTTAAAGGCAGGGTGGACTGCCTTCAGACATCAAAACACACATAGGAACATCCAAAGTAATGCTTAAAAAAAAAAAAAAAAAAAACTACCTATACACCAATGTATGTACAGTACTCCTCCTAATTTTGGTGGCACAATTTTCGGGTCAAACTACCATATTTAGACATCAAAACACACTAGGAATATCCGAAGTAATGCTAAACACCAAGAAAACAATGAAAACCAAAAAACACTGAAAACCAAAAAACACCTGACCTATACACAACTGTATGTACTGTACAGTACCCCTCTTAATGTTGCACTGTTTTCAGGTCTATCTGCCATACAGGGTATTTGGACATAAAAGCACACACAGGAATAGCCAAAGTAATGCTAAACACCAAGAAAACCATGAAAAAAAACATTGAAAACCAAAAAACACCCATCCAGCTCAGTCCTGCATCATCCTTGAACATACTTGGGGTCTCATTCTCTCGGGACTTATCTTGGAAAGATCCTATTACATTTCTTGTAAAATCTGCTTCCAAGAGATTAGGTGTGCTAAGCTGACTCCGTACCTTTTACCCCTGCACAGCTGTTGACTTTATCTATCTATCACCAGACTCCCTAATCCCGTAAGAGGTGGCCACAAACAAATCGCCTCCATGTCACCCTGTCCCTTGCCATTCCTCTCTCATAAACCTCTTCACTCCATCCCTCCATCTCATTTGTGGCCTCCCTCTCCCTCCCCTCCACCTCACTCACATACAGTCTCCTCATCAGTCTCTCACTCCATCCTCTCCATATGGCCAAACCACCTCAATGTGTTTCTCCTAACACTTCCTATCACATCCATATCCACACCACAATGCTCCTTCACGTCCTCATTTGTCAGTCTGTCTCTCCATGTGACTGCACACGCTCCTCTCAAATAACTCATTTCCACTGCTCTCACTCTTGAATTCTGTCCCTCCAACAAGGTCCAAGCTTCACTTCCATACATTTAGAGTTGGTATGACATTACTATCATGTAGTAACTTTTTCACTTCCATGCTCACTTCCCTGTTTCTTATCACTGCTCTCAAAGAACCAGCAACCTTTCTTCCTTGTTGCACCCTTTCAAGCACTAACTTCCATCCTTACTCATCACACCACCCACGCTCTTAAATGCACTCACATTTTGCATTTCCTCTTCATCCAACCTCACTGTACATTCATTGACTTCACTTCTCTCGAAGACTGTAAATTTACTCTTCCCTACATTCACTTTTATGTTCCGTTTCTTACATACTCTCCCAAACTCATCCACCAAGCCTTGCAGCTCCCCTTCATCTTCACTTAAGAACACAGTATCATCTGCAAACAACAGTACAGGGAGTTTCCAAACACTGCCCTCTGTCATTAGGGCAGCTCCAACATCCACTGCCCTACCTTGTATATCTTTTATAACCCCATCCATATGCAGATTGAACAACCATTCCCCTCTCCATTACTCGTGTTTTTACATCTCTCACCACCCCATGCATATATATGTATTGAACAACCATGGGGACATCACACAACCTTGAAGCATGCCCACACTGATCGTGATCAAATCACTTGAGATGCCCATTAACCCTTACACATGCTTCACTTCCATCATAAAAATTCTTGATGACACCTAGCAGCTTACCATGTACACCGTACGTGCACAAAACCTTCCACAATCCTTCTCTGTCTACTTTGTCGTATGCATTTTCCAGATCCATGAATGCCATAAACACCTTATAGTCCTCCTCACAAGCCTTCTCCGCTATCTGTCTCGCTGCAAATATTTGATCCACACATACTCTGCCACCCTAAAGCCACCCTGTTCAACACTCACTAGGACTTCTGATATCTCTCTTACTTTATAATAATTCTTCCATATACCTTCCCTACCACACTCAATAAACTTATGCCATGATAATTCTAGCACTCACATTGCTTACCTTTATTTCTGTTAAGTTACTTTGTCTAAATCTAATAACTTCCTTCCAACATATAAGCAAAATATACAAACAGATCTGTACAGTGACACCCAGCAACCAAAGAAAACTATAGTCACACGCCCATTATGCAATCAATCAGTACAGCAATCAATGAAAACTTGTACCCAGTTTTGGGGTAAAGATACTAGAAGTCACTTATATGATTTGTTTTTATGGCCAGAAATGATGATCCCACATGGACTTTTGTCACCTGTGCAAACTGACAGTCTTATGTTTCAGCCAAGATGGCCATCCTATGTTTACATACGCATTGAACCACCACCACTATGGCCAAATAACAGCACAAGTGCACGATAAATAGTGCAGTATGCAACATTAAGTGGACAGAGAACTTATTTGTCTGTCAAATACTGAAACTTGACCTGGAAAATACTGCATTGCTCTCCCTCAGTCTCAAGGGGTACCCTTGGTGATGACTCAGACTGGTCTAGGACATACTGCAGATGGGTGGCAAAAATGTTTTCTGAGATTGTAGATTACATGGCCCTTGACCCCTCCCAATCCCACTGACCCATGCTAAATTTACCTCAGTAATTAATTTCTCGGTATGCGATCTCTGTTCATGATATAATTCCACTGCATGCATGGGCGTGACAGTACATAAATGTATAAAATATACTTCTACTACATCTATATGTAAAACCAACTATATATTCTTGAGCAAAGGCTGCTTTCACAGTTGTCCCCAAAGCAATCCCCAACAGCCTACACAGCTCGGAAAACACGATTTAATTTCACAGTCATCCCCAATCACCCTTCCAAGGCCTTCATTCAGGCTTCCACTAGGGCTGACCCAAACTAGTACTGAAACATTCTTGGGGAGCTTGGAGGCTTCCCAACAGACAGACCTGAAAGATATAAAAGAGCTGTTGTCTAATGCATATTTTTATCAATGTTTTGGTAACTGATGCCCAGTGTACTATTAAGATAATTATCCACCCTGTAAAGAAAATACCTCATGTTCATGCACTTTTAAGAGACTATAATTCACCCAAATACAAGTCTGTTCATTGTTGTTTACTTTGGAGCCTGTTGGAGGTTCCACAGCAGATTGACATGAAAGAAAGAAAAGAACTGTTGTTTAATGGACATTTTAATCAAAATCTTGATATCAGATGCACGATGTAATATTGCTGATATAGTTAACAAACCCCATTTTGAAAACCTCATGTTCATGCATCTTACTATACCTAATAATAAACCAAACCAGTTCATCACCCATGACATTATTACATATTTGTTACTTCTCCAATGTTATTTTTACTTATGCCTTCTCTACAAGACTCATACATCACATTTCAACTCCAATTTCTCGAGTGGATGCGTGGTGAGGCTGCTGTTAGTTGGCCCCTTTATTCTTATGACATTTTTTATTATTTCTGCTGCCTCTAGATAAATTTTTTCACTTCTGGATATATTAGGAGATGGATGAGGTGGATTTTCACTCTCATCTTAAATATCAGGACCAACTTGCCTAGCCCCGGGCTCCTACGCTCCTCATGGGGCAACGTAGGATTGGGTGATGGATGGATGGATGAGGTGGATTTTTCTGCCAAATCATTTACCATATTCACCACACTGGAATTTCTGTACATTTTAATGTACAGACAGTGTGTGTGGTATCTTTTCTCACAAACAGTTTACTCCATCCATGTTTTGATAGCCTAGAACTACCAACCTTACCATATCAACACAGACATCCCCACGTTGGCTGTTGTTGATCAACCCATCTGTCTGTGAAGAAACAGCCTACAGGGCTGTCCTGTGCAGTGGATTAATGTGCAGCTGACAGTGCCTCATAACAGTGAAGTGCAGGGAAAAATGTGGTTTGATTCCAAGATGGATGCCGCATTTGTGTCTCCACCCAGTTAACAGAGGCACCATAGCAGACTCGACACTACCCTGTTGTATGGCTACCACCCGGCATTGTAAATGGTATCCTATGTTACAGGAAACCATTAGGCCTGTCACTCAGTGCTGAGCCACCTAAAGTGAAGAGCTATAAAAAGTGACAGGAGGGAAAGACGAAGTAGGAAGAAAGAAGAGCAGACAGAAAACTAACGATAATGATAAAGGACGAAGCAGGCAGGACCACATCAAATAAGTTAAGGATGGTTATCACCACCAACCACCACCATTCCCCATGTTTGTTAGCTCCCGAAAGCCCTTTGGAGCGACTGTGAGATCTGTGAAATCCAAAGATACTTCAGTTCGGGCACAACCCACCCTTTGGCCCGAGAGATTAGGGATGACTGTGAAAATGACCCTAAATTCCTAGTAAGCATCATTCACTTCAACAGACGAGGATGCATTGATATGCTCCATCAATCTGACTCACGTTTCTGTCCATCAGGCAGTGTAGTTTTGGCCATGTAGGGTGGGAAGGGAGGATCACAATAGCTCGATGTGTCGCCTATCAGGTTGGCAGCATGCTCGTACTCCTTTAGTACCTCGGCCAAAGTGGAGGTAGCTGGGCACACATACCTGTAAAGAATGGCTGGATTATAGGTTCAACCACAGTTTTACTTTGGGATATATTTTACATTCCTACACAAGATGATGTACAGTATATATAAAAAAATGTATGACATGAGTCTGGCACTCCCTTTTAACTTGACAGTCAACTGACTGACTCCATGTGGCATGTACAGGTGAAGTACATCAATGAAGAAAAATAAAAGGTCTGTACAGAGAGCTAGGTTTTCTAAACGAGTCCAGGATTCTTGGGGACTGAGTGGTGGGTAAGAAACTGTTTAGCCCTATTCACTGGAAATGCTGTTGATAATTCTCCCCCTTTCACGTGTTTCTGAATCCTGCCTTATCCCATCCTTGGGTGGGAAAAGGGTCAGGATGATAATGAATAAAATCACCTTGTGTTAGCCAGAATATTAGAATAACGTACCCAAGTGCAACAGTTTAGTCAAATGGTTAGCTGTTAAGTAATAATACAGTTCAACAAACAAGTTGTCACATGCAGAATTGGTTTAAAAACAATGCACTTATGAACGTATTCTAAGCTGTTTTTTTTTATATGCTGTACTACTACAGTTCTTGAGGCAAAAAACTAACCAGAGATGCAATGCAAATGCCCTCCTCCAGTCAAGGCCAATGCAAGTGTTGACAGTGGCATGTGAGGCATGGTGTGTAGGAGAACCAGCCAGAAGGGCATACAAGGTCAGGCGAGCAGGGGCCATAAGAGAATCTGTGCCACCCTCTGCCCAGTTGGCCAGCTGCTGTCCAAGGAACAGACGAGGGGCCTCCTGCCCAAAACATGCTTGGGCCAATAGCAGTGCAAGGTGGTGGTCTCCTGTAGTGATGTGAGATAAATTATTACAACAAATAATTAATAAGTTGCATTGCAGAATGACCCCCCCCCCCACTCATTTGATCAAGTGCTGCTCTCAGGTGCCTGCCTTTTCCTCTCTTCGTTCCCTCCTCTTGTCTTTCTTTCCTTCATTCTTTCCCCTTCCCTCTGGCTATGGGTGACTCTACATGAGTGACAAGCCAAATGGTTTCCTGTACACCCAGAAACCATTTACTACACTGAGTGGTAACCATATAACCAAATTATGGCACCTGGTAGTTTAGTGGGTAATTGTGGCACTCCAATCAGATTGAGCCGGTGCAGGTTTATATCCAAGGGTTGGTTGGGGTTTATTGCTCACATAATGCCACTCAGGGATGAGTGAGGCTGGTCATTCATCTTAAATATCAAGACCAACTTGCCTAGCCCCGGGTCCCTACGCTCCTCATGAGCAACACGGGATTAGATGATGTATCATGTATGTATGATCAATGATAAGGCCAACAAGGTAAAAACAGTTATTCAATCCATATACTATATATCAGTAGTGTTACAAGACTGGCTCCCTTCAGTGATGAAATATGAATTCAGAATGGTAAAACAGCTGTTTCAGTGATTATTAATAATGGGTAACAGTGCAAGATGAGGGATACCTAATGTGATAAAAGATAAAATCATTAAAAAGTTATTTCAATGCATATAAATAATGGGTGATAATATACTTCATCAAAAAAGCTCTTGTATTATCACAAGCAAAAAGTCACCAACAATTCCCTGTCAGTACTGTGTCCTGCTTTCTTTCCATATTCCTTTGTCCTTCCCAAAAGTCAGACTCTCTCTGCTTTTCATACTAACATGCTCTCATTTTGTTTCATTTCATTTTTGAAGGTTCCAAAGTGCTTGTATGCATCGGCCTTGGTCACCTAATGGCAGCTCTCCATCCAGCTCAATTTCTAGCAGCCTCCCTAATCAGTCCCTTATCCTTTAGGTCACACTCGATGACCTCATCCCACGGGTTTTTCAGTCTACCTCACGCAACCCTATCTCTAATGTTAACACTTCTCACTTTCTGTACCCAGTCCTCCCACATGCACCCCCATCCACTCCACATGCCCAAACCACCTCAATCTACCTCTCCCCATCACAACACCAATAGTCTCCAGTCTCATCCTACCTCTCAACTCTTCGATCATAAACCCAGCCCCCCCCCAGGCCTCACACTTAGGGACACACTGCACATCCACCTAATCATTGTCATTTCTGTTCATTTGAGCCTACAATTATCCTCTTCCTTTACTGCCATGGTCTCACTACCATACAGCATTACACTCCTAACACATGCTGAATACAATGATCCCTTAGCTATGTATTCCATATTTGTGTTGCATTAAAATACTTCATGAAAACACCTTCCATTATTATTTCGTGGCCAGCAGGCAAGTGTCAGAGTACCTTTGATGTGATACTTTAATAGAGGTTTCAGAGGATGGAAATTGACACGATGTGTTCCATGTCAGAAGTAGGATAGTCAAAGTTTTTTTCATAAGTCAGCAGAATTAGGGGATAAGTAAACAGGATAGATATATTTAGTCAGAGAATGGTAGGAAAGCCGAAGGCAGAGAGTAGAGAATTCACAAGATTCAAGTTCAGGAACATGAGAGCAAGATAGGTTGTTGCATATATATACACAACAGCCACCTTTGGCTTTGAAATGAGTGTAGAAAAGTAGTAGGATACAGAGAAGAGTTTGCAATCAGCTGCCTCAGACAGCTGAGTCACAGTGGGGATGAGGTGAGGTTAGAGGAGAAGAGGTGGTGTTCAACAGTGTGGAAGAGAAGGTGAGAATTAGAGGAGAAGAGGTGGTGTTAAACAGCGAGAAAAGAGAAGGTGAGGCTTAGAGGAGGAGAGGTGGTGTTCAACAGAGAGAAAGATATTAAGTTTATTCTTGCTGCAAGCAGACATTTTTATTTAGTCTACAGGTTCTCTCTTGTAGTGAAGGCTATATCTAACCCCTCCAGTTTGAAAAATCTCTCTAAGCAAAATAAAACTGCCTGAAGGCAGTGAGAATAAAAAATATAAGATTTGCAAAAATAAATAAATCTTTACCCTTGTCTTGTGCGAGAATACAAGCTTGAGAAATCTGTCGAGCTGTAAGATGTGAGAAGATGGCATCCAAGTATCCTTCCTCCACTTGTTCTCCCTTAAAAGCAGCTGACACTTCTTTCTGCACCAGATTCTCACTCACACTCTCCAGCCACTGACTCACTGCCTCCACTCGTGCTCGGGAGATGGTGTATGGAGTCTCACCATCTGTTGTGCAGTAGGCAAGAGAACTCTTGTGGTAACCCAGTTCATTTGCATGTAAATCCAGTAAAATACTGGTTATGTTAACCTTCTCTTGCAGTCCTCCATCCTCTTTTGGGGGGACTTGGAAAGAACTACAGAACATCTGTATAACTGGAAAGCAGAGCCACCATTAAGCTGATGCCACCATATGAAGGTGTCCATCTTCAGTACCAAGAAACAGGATTAACCCCTTGAATCAGATGGCATACAGTGAGTATTTAAAGGTCTGGGATGTGTTCCAAAATATCACAACCTTTTCCTCCCAACTGGTCCTGTAAATTGGGAAATCAGCTTTATAAGCAATAATGGAACTTTAATTCAGCAATTTTTCAGTAAATTAGCTTAAGCTTAACAACTTGAATGTAGAAAGAAAAAATGCAACATACAGCAATGACTTTCTCTAGTATTACTGCTTTAAGATGATTTTATTCAACTCGAGAAATATCTCTCTTACCAAAGTAGTTAATTTATCTATCTATAGCCAGATGCCATAATCCCATAAGGGGTGGCCGTTTGTCTTTGAGTTAGATGCTTTACAGGGAGGGGCACTAACGCTCGGCCAACTCACTTGCAGACACGTAAAGAACATGTATAAGTTGGCTTCGTGGTTCAGGGATGGGGCCAAATATGTATTTGTATCTATACAGTACTGTACTTGCAAATACAGTAGAATCAATATTTGTTTGTAATTGTATTTTAAAATGTAAAAAGTTGCAATTTGTATGTGTACTTGTATTTGATCCTACAGTTAGCCATATTTGCTTCAAATACAGTCAAGTGCAATAACCACATATTTGTATTTGCAAATACAGTAAAATCAATATTTGTATTTGCCTCTTGACAAATACAGTATGTGTATTTGTAATTGGTCCCTCGTATTTGACCCCATCCCTGATGTGGTTACCACCCAGCACTGTAAATGGTTTCCTGGTTTACAGGAAACCATTAGGCCTGTCACTTAGAGTAAAGTCACCTGAAATGGAAAAAAGAGCATTTTAACAGGAAAGATGGGAGAAATAGGAAGAGAGGAGGGCAGACACATAAAAAGTGATAAAGGTGAAGGAAGAAGTAGGCAGCACTGCATCCAGTGAGTGTATGATGGTCATTACAATCTACCACTAAAGTGGTTTAATAAGGGCTTTATTTATAATAAACTTTCTGGAAGTAGTGAGAATGAAATATAAAATGTCACCTAGCTGAAGGGTTTAATTAACCTCTGTTTATATATATGTAAAGGAAAATGACATACCAATCAACTGAAAAGTAAATAACTAAGAAAAAAAGAATCTGAGAACACTGTACATTTACTTTTACCACTGACCATGCAGTAATGTGGAGGTCTTTTTGCTTGATGGTAACTTTCCATTTGTGTGATGAGGTGTGAGAGAGTGCACTTAAATGAAAGCACAGTGGATTGCTTGTGAGTTGTGTTTTGTTTTATTACTGAGCAGGGAAAGGTAATTACCACATTGCAGTGGCTACATGTGCTGCTCTTTCTCTGGGTTGGGTTGTTTCTAAGCGATGCATATCTCATGGTGACTCATGACGGAGGTTATCTAGCTGAAAGTTTTGGATGGTTATAGTGGTGTGTAGTAGGTATGCTCCTAATGTATGTTTATGAAGTGTAGTGTTGGGTAGTTGTTTGTTTTATGTTTGTGGAGTGTAGTGTTGGACAGTTGTTTGTTGTATGTTTGTGAAGTGTTGGGTAGTTGTTTGTTGTATGTTTGTGTAGTGTTGGGTAGTTGTTTGTTGTATGTTTGTGAAGTGTAGTGTTGAGTAGTTGTTAGTTGTATGTTTGTGTAGTGTTGGGTAGTTGTTTGTTGTATGTTTGTGAAGTGTAGTGTTGAGTAGTTGTTTGTTGTATGTTTGTGTAGTGTTGGGTAGTTGTTTGTTGTATGTTTGTGAAGTGTAGTGTTGAGTAGTTGTTTGTTGTATGTTTGTGTAGTGTTGGGTAGTTGTTTGTTGTATGTTTGTGAGGTGTAGTGTTGAGCAGTTGTTTGTTGTATGTTTGTGTAGTGTTGGGTAGTTGTCTGTTGTATGTTTGTGAAGTGTAGTGCTGGGTAGTTGTTTGTAGTATGTTTGTGAAGTGTAGTGCTGGGTTGTTTGGTTTCTTTGTGGAATGGGATGAAGCAACATGAAATTACCAAGGCAGTATGGGTCTAAGGCTGAAGTGATGAAGTGTGTGCCCCTCTCTCTCTCTCTTTTTTTTTTTTTTTTTTTTTTTTTCCATGCATGAAAGTGGCATACATATTTTGTAGTCTAAGAGCATCCTGTTATTATACTAAAGGATTTGTTTTGTGATTTTTTAAAGTTTATTCATGCTGGTCTGGTAATTAGGCCAAATGAAATAATGACTTAAAGCTGTTTTATCAAGCAGGCTAAGTGTTGCTTCCATACTATTATACTGTGCCCTTTTCCACTACTTCAATCAACTTTTGCACCTCTCAGTCATGATGTATATATATATATAAACGGTTTTATAAATCCCACGTTATGCATGTCTATAAATTTGTAAGATGAATATAAAATTTGTAAGATGAAAAACTGGCAGGTTTGTATTCCACACCCTAAACTCTCACCCTTCACACTTTCTACCCTCTCCTCATCCTTCAACTTTACCTGAAACCCTCATCCCTACCTGAATAGTACTTTGCAGTCTGTAACACCCACCAGATTCTGGACAGTAGAAGCCAAGCTGGCCCCACAGTGCCACACACAGACTCATGATCTCAGCCATTGCTGTAGGTGTATGCGAGTCTTTGAGTGAGGGAGCATCTCTGAACATTTCCCTGCGAGCATGTGCATCAGCCGTATCTGCCAGCTGGTGGAGGAGATCAAGGGAGTGTGCAGGTCTGAAGAAGGGGCAGCAAGCAGGGTCATCAGGCCGAACCATCTCCAGGACGCTATGTTCCAGGACACATTCTAAGCTTGCCTCAGTCACTGCCTGCAAAGTGTATTGAAGATTGACGCCTTCAGTCGTATCATTTATAAAGGTTCCAATATGCTTGCATGCATACCTAACAGCAGTTCTTCACACTGCTCGATCTCTGGCAGCCTCTCTGTTCAATCCCTTATCCCAGAGGTCACACCAGACAATTTTATTCAGTTTAGGGTAAATCTCTAATAGTGAAGAGGTTAGCAAAGGCTGTATCTACCACCTCCTGTTCAAAGCGCCTCTCCAGAGGTAAATAAAACTGTTTGAAGATGACAAAAATAAAATTAAAACTTAACGGATTGAAAGGGTTAATCCAGTCAATCCGATGATGTACCATACAACACATTGTTATACAGTATGGACAGTACTCTTTTTCACGTTCATGTGATTTATACCTCGGTAAACTGAAGAAATACTGTTACTTAAAGTTCCATTTGTATCCAGAAGCCAATTTCCTATTCCCCTCAATTCACAAGTTGAGGATGAAAACATCCCTGGTTTTATAACATGAACCTCCACCTTGCTATCACCAATGTTTTATACTACTTACCTTGGGATGCACCTTTTAAAACTTCCAGAGTTAGATATACCCTCCATGAACTTCACCCAGGGGCCACCCAATGCTAAATAAAACTGACTTGTATTGGCAAGAATAAACAACAGTAAGAGGTAATGGGACTATATGGGTTAACATTATAACCTACCTCCTGTACACTCTTTGTCCCAACTGTCTATGCCTAATCTGATGTACCGGTTAGTCTGGCTGTCATGATAGGTACTCCAAAAATATTATAACACTTGGTGGTGTAACCTGGGGAAAACTGGAAAATCAGCTTCATAAATGACAACGGAACTTCAATGGTCTGGTTTTGCAACTTACTGTGACCTGAGAGAGAGAGAGAGAGAGAGAGAGAAAGTCGAAAAATAACAACAAACAGTATGTGTGAATGGTTATTGTAAGGCAAAGAAAAACAATGAATGACGAGTGAATGACTGTGGTTCACTTCACAGGGTAATCTGTTGATAAGTTATCTCACATTTGTGCTTTCTCTTGTCTACCATATTTCTAGATCCTAACCATCTAAATGCTTATTGTGAATTAAAGATAGGAGTAACATTGTCAATTCATTTTTTTTTCCACTGGATTTTGGACATTAACCTCCTTTAAGCAACATATTAAGTTAATAAAAATCTAAATTTTTTTTGATGTGCTACTTACCTGCTTCTTTTTATTTACACTAATTTTGTATTAGTGAGTCAATCTTTTTTTCTTTTCAGCAAGCAGAACCATTCTTTTTTCTTCTTTTTCTTTTCAGCAAGTTGAGCCAACTTCCTAATTCTGGATTTCACAACTCTGGTTAGGATTATTAAAATGCCATGGCACATAGTCTACAGCAGACCCTCTGTATGCACAGGCTCAACATGTACAAATCTCAATCACAGTCGTTAAAAGTGGTACGAAGGATGTCACGTGCAGAAAAAGGAAATCGACTGCACTGCATGCTTCTTGATACACCCTCCCAAACAGCTTAAACAGCCTTCATAGATAGTTTTTCCCCATTTTTATATTCATATAACCTCTTCAACGTCATTGTCTTGTGTCTGCTTTACCTCTGTACAATAGGCTATGCCCTTAAGAGGCATACCAGGTATCTATAACCTAGTTAGGGTCACAGAGGGTTTTTAGCAGAAAAGCTGGGGTTTATAATGGTGTTTTTTTCCCCCTGATCTTTTCTTCCTTTAACCCTCTTTAATGTCACGGCCTTATGCTTTATACGAGGTCTGTTCAGAAAGTATCCGACATTTTTTTTTCACCAACCAGTTGGAGGATAGGGGCAGGGTTTTGTGTAATGCAGTGCAAGACCTTCGTGCACATGCATGATTAATGGCAGCTGCCACGTGTGACTCAATGGCTGTCAGTCAGTCTGTGTTCATGGTCATGGACCTTATACTCGTTGCGTTCCCGCGCTCGTCATGATGACCGAAAAAGTCGAACAACATTACTGCATCAAGTTTTGTCCAAAACTAGGTGATACCCAAATTTAAACAACGGAAGATCCAGCAAGTTTGGAGGAATGAAGCCACTGGGGTGACTCAAATTACGGAGTAGTATAATTGCTTCATAAATGGCCGAATGTCAGTTTAGAGTGCTCCATGTCCTGGGAAGCCATCAACAAACAGAAGTGTTGAAAATGTGAAAAAAAGTCTGCAATTTGGTCATGGGAAATTGTTGGCTGACTGTCAGAGAAACTGTTACTGAAACTGGAATCAGCGGTGGATCAGCACACTAAATTTTAATGGATGATTTTGGCATGTGAAAAATTGTTGCCAAGTTCGTTCCAAAGCTAGTTTCACGTGAATCAGCTCTGCGGATGAACGCTGCTCAAGACGTGTTGCAGTGTGCAAATTGTGTTCCAGACTTTCTGAAGACTGTTATCAGTGGAGATGAGACTTGGGTGTATGAGTATGGTCCAGAAACCAGAGCTCAGTCATCCCAGTGGAAGCATGCAGGGTCGCCAAAGCCAAAAGAGGCATGACAGGTCCGCAGCAAGGTAATATGCTTGTTGACAGTTTTTTTCAACTACTGTGGTGCTGTGCATCATGAATATGAAACGGGTCAGACTGTCAACAAACATTACTACCCTGACATTATCTTTCGTCCTCATGACGCAGTTCAGTGGAAAAGACCAGACCCTGGAGAGTGGCAAGCTGGAAGCTGCATCATGACAACGTTCCTGCCCATTCTTCTCAACCGATTCAGGAATTTTTGGCCAAACACAACATCCTGCAGGTCCAGCGGGCTCCCTACTCACCAGACATGCCTCTGTGCGACTTTTGGTTATTCCCCAAACTTAAAACTCCACTGAAGGGTTCCCAATTGGAGATGAGAGAAGAGGTCATGATGAATGCAATGAAGCACCTGCAGAAAATATAAAAAACCAACTCTGAAAAATGTTTCAGGCAGTAGAAGAACACTGGGCTACATGTGTCAGTCAGGGGCCTACTTTGAGGGGGATTAATGTCCTAGCTGAACAGGTTAGCTATTTATTTTTTTAAGAGCCTATGGTTGGATTCTTTCTGAAAAGACCTCGCATACAATGGACTGTGTCCTTAGGATGCATATCTGTACTCTAGTTGGGATCATAAAGAGTCTTCCGTAGGCAAGCTGGGAGTTAGACTGGAGGGCTAGAGGCCATACTAAATTTTTAAAATTGGTTATGGTCTCTGTATGCATGCTTTGGATGTGCAGTACCCTAGACTGAAACTACCAATGCATACACAGGGTCTATGGTTCTTATCAGAGCAGAACAGTAACAAATTTTAGGAACAACTTGCCATGAACTTCATACTTACGCTGATGGTTTGTGGTTCTGGCAAAATCATGTGAAGTTTCTCCATTGCTACTTTATACCTGGAAATGAAAAACATTTTTACTATATAAAATGTATGCTGATGAGCAATCTGTGCAGCTGCTCCTTTACTTACACTCTTTCAAGTTATAAATTTTTTAATGAAATATTTTGAGTTATTGTTTCATGAAAGTGCAAAATACCGTACTGTAAAAATTACTCATTAAACTTATAGACGGTAGTATTAATGATCAATCTGTGCAATTATCCCTCACTTCTGGCAGTTTCAACTTTCCTACTTTCAGTTATTTGTGGATGAGTAGACAATCACACAGTGCACAAGTTTAAGGAGTATTTCAGGATGTTTCAACAAAAGTTGCTGCTAAATCATCTGAAATACACTTCAAATAAGTAGGTTCTAATATCTGGTGATGTTTGAGGGAGCTACCAAGGATAAATTTATAGGCCATCAAATGTCAAATTATATCTGTGGGGACCCTTCAAGATGGGTCTTCATTATTTGTGGATATTCACCATTCACAGGGGTGTCTGCTTACTAATAACATGCACAAAACAGCAGAAGACTGTACTTGAAACAAAAGCTACAATAATGGTGCTCAGTTTTGGACCTGTGTTCACAATGTTCACCCAAGATCTGTTATATTGACCTAATATATAACTGAAATTTACTTTTTAAGTTAAAACGAACTTTAGATACCAATTAGGTTTGTAAACTGGGGAGCAACTGTTTATGAGAGCAAATGTGAAAAAAAAAGCAGGAATGGGGATGGAAGAAAAAAGAAAGCTTTGGAAGCAGCTGAATGAATATATAAAAGAAAGTCAAAAATACAAAAGTAATTGTTTTGGGTGAAACAAATGGTAGGGTCGGGGATAAAGTAGAAAGTATTGTAGAATGGTCAGGTGTGAAGGGAAGGAATAGGAAAGGCAAGCTTTTATTAGAAGTGTGTGCAGAAAGATACCAGTAATTGTTTTTAGAGAATACTGGGTATATATTTTCAGCACCAGGAAAAATGAAAATGAGTTGAAGGCAGTTACAGATTATGTAATAGTATAGATGCAAAAGCAGTTAGAGGATTGTTAACAGGTTCAGATCACTTTGTAATACTGACAAAGGTCAAAATCAGAAATACATGGAAGTATGAATGAAAGAGGGAACCAGTGCTAGATGAGCAAATAAGTTAGAGAACCTGAAGAAAATGGAAGTTGCTGAAATAAATCCTTCAGCAACCAACTTCAAGATTAGAGAAATTGAAAAGAATTTCAGTGTGAATGTAAATGAGAAAAAGAAACAGAGGAAATGTGGGAGGCTGTGAAGATGAGAATGACAGAAGCAGTACCAGTATATGATAAGAAAATTGTGAAACGAGGTAAGAAGAGGGGTAATGCTCAGTTTAGCCCGTTCAGTCTCGACACTGTTGTCAGCTTTTGTGCCTAGATTGTTGAGGGTCTGAGTGGCAAAGTTACCTAGAATGCCAGTCATTTTCAATTTTCTTTTTTTTTTTTCTATGAACACACCTGAAAAGTGGTCAAAATAGGCCTACTGATAGTAAAAATGCTCACTTCAACTGTTTTCTGCCCGAAAACAGGTGTTTTCGTCCAGCACGCCCAGATATGCATTAGATGGCTACTTTCAGCTGCCGCCAGCAGTTGTTGTGGATAGGTAGTCCACCTCAGTGTGGAGTGGGTGGATGCACGGAGTATTTGTAGCATGGAAATGCAACCTGGTTTACGTAATATGGCCACAATCATAACTATGATGATGGGAAGTTGGGGTTCCATGCTTAAAGTGCATATTTTCACATTCATTTTTTTTTTATGTTACTGTATATTAGTATAAGACATTATAAACACTCATGCAGCACACATTCACATTAGTTACAGTAAATCACACATTTCTTATTTTCCTTAGATTATATACTTTTATTGGTTTTCTATTTACTGTACTTACATTTATGTATATTACTCTCATTATATACCGGTACACTATTTATGCATCACTATCAGTTATTTCATAAATTGGAAGTTCTCCAAGTTTGACTGGAAGTCGGAAGGAAGCACAATATCTTTGGCAGCGCAGCATAACCCAGATTTGCGTCAGATGGCTACTCTCAGATACCGTCAGCAACTGATGTGGATAGGTAGTCCATTTTGGTGTTAAGTAGGTGGATGCATGGAGTATTTGTAGTAAGGAAACGCAACCAGGTGTATGTAATGTGGCCACAATCGAAACTACGATGATGGGAAGTTGGAGTTCTGTGCTAATTTTATGCATTTTTGCCCCCCCCCCCTTTTTTTTTTTATTGGTATAAGGCATGGGAGGGGAGGGGTGTCTGTCATCCCATTTTCTGTCACATGTTAAGGTCAGACTCAAACAGTTTTGCGCAAATGTGGGAAAAACCATGTCCATATACATATGGACTCGGCAATTTAGGATATTACAGTAATCCCTCTACTATCCAACGTAATAGAGCCAAAGGCATGTCCGGAAAGTGGACCCCAGCCTCCTGGACTTGTACTTAAGGACCCTAACCCAGTCTAACTTTGAAAGTCACCTAAATAACTCCCTACCGGACATGCATAACAACTATTTAAACATATTTAAGACCCTGTTCACACCAATAATGGACATAAAGCAAGAAATAAATGAAAAGGAACCAAAGAATGAGCAATCAGAAGTGACTGTACCTCAGCCAGGGTACTTACAGCACGTCTGTGGCCACCTTCTCTAAAGCTTTGGCAGTGGTCAAAATGCTCTTGAAGCATGTACAATAATCTAGTGTTGTGCTGCACTTACAGCAATTCTTTGCACTGTGAGTTATAATTGTTTAACACCGCACATTCTGTTAATTGTACCACGCCAGTTTCAACCACCAGTTTGCACTCCACAGTTACCGGTAATCCTTTGCACTCTAAATTCTAATTTCTTAACACTGCACAACACTGTAAATTCCCGTGTGGTCTAGTGGCAAGGTATTGCAGTTTATTCACAAAAACGAGCAAGTGCGGCATCCATTGCGATAAGCATCTACTCGTGATCGCAGTTAGGCAGTAACTGGTGGTGAGGGGGACCCAGGGGAGGGGGGAGGGGGAAGAAGGAAGGGGTGAAGGGGCTGTGGTGTAAATAGCTGTTCAGCGCTGCATGGCAATTTCAAATTACGGGTGGGGAAAAAAATTCGGATTGGGGGGGGGGGATTTTTTTTTTTTTTTTTTTTTTTTTCTTTTCTTGGTCATTTTGGGTTCTGAAGGTCCAGGCCTACAATGTCCGGAAAGTGGGTGTCCAGATAGTACAGGGATTACTGTACAAGTTACTCTGTATGTATACGGACTCGGCAATTTTGACACTGTTGGTTTGTCCGTATATATACGGACACGGCGCGGAACAGGTTAACAGTGATACAGGTGTAGCTCTGAAGGAGGAAACAGCAAGCATGAAAGATGCGTCAGAGACGTATGCTTTGGGAAGAGAAAGAAGGAAACAATGTAGCTTTCAAGGGGGAAACAGCAGGCATGAGAGATGCTTCAGAGAAGTGTACCTTGGGAAGTAAGAAAAACGGAAGCAAGAACATAAAATAATGAAATGTAAAACGAACGATAAAAGAAGCAAGAAAGCAAAGGGATGATAAGTATGGAAGAAAGAGTAAAATGGATAAAATGTTGCCAGAATGCAAGAGGATGATGAATGTAGAAGAAAGATAAGTAGCTAATCAGTACAAGAATGACAGAAAGAAATACCGTGAGACAGTAGAGGAAGCTAGGAGTTTGACAGTGAAGGGAGGGTTGGGTGGAAATTTTGGAGTAAGGATGGAAGGGTTCTGAAAGATGAGAATGACTGATTGATTACACTTAAAAGACCATGACAGTGTATCAACAGAGGTCTGCCGCTGTATAAGAGTAAAAGCAAAACAGGGACAACTCTTCCCCCAACTGGTCCAATATAGCAGAGGTTAGCTGTATTATACCGTATACCACAGAAGATAAGGATGTAATATTTGTTTTAAAAATAATGCACAATACCTGGGACCATCAGCACTGGGTGTTGTCTTGGGTTGGCTGGCTAGGGATCCCATGAAGAGAAAAGCTGGAGGTGATGGAGTGACCTGACTTGGCATATCCTCCCCATCACCTTCAGAGCTGCCTGAAGCAAGGGCAGGGCCAGTATGATTCACAACCCATCCAGGGCCCCAACCAACCCTAAAGGAGCGTCCCATAAATGCCCCCATATCTGCTATACAGTGGTGCAGCCCATCCATGAGAGAAGAAGGGAGAGGGACAATTGAAGCTAAGTGCTGTGGTGCTGCATGCTCTGATTCCTGCCCTACACTGCGGCCACTGGGAAGGACGATATATTCACTGCGGGGGTCACGTAGAGCCACCACACCTTCAGGCTCCTCTTCAGCTATAATACAATTAAAACTTCAATCAAAATTCATACTACAGTAATTATTTTAACTCACCTTATTAATCTATTCATTTATGACATCATTTTGCTTTTACATACACATTTCAACCAATATTCTTACTTATCATCATCATCATCATCATCTGGACCTCCTTTCCCACCCTTGGGCAGGATGAGAAGTAGCAACATCCAGACATTCCAAGTCTGCCCAATCCAATGGACCATGCTTCCATTCACTCATCATTCAAGGCCTCGGAATCCTGGAACTACCTGATACGCAAAAAACTTTCACCACATTCTGTAGCTTCACATAAACCTATCCAATAGAGTCAATCCGAATGCTGTCGCATTAAAAAGGGGTGCCAAATCCCTGATCATGCATTTCTCACAACATTCATCCACCCACCTTGATTTCTTGTCAGTCCCCTAGCCTCACCGACTTGCATACATCTCTTCCTCACACACTCATCCACCACTTCCCTCCACCTTTTCCTCGGCCTACCCCGCCTCCTCCCCCTTTAAATTCAATCAGATATATCTTTTTCACCACTCTATTGTTATCCATTCTCTCCTCATGACAGTAACATCTCAGTTCACTCTCTTCGATTCTGGTGTCCACAGACTTCCTCACTCCACGTCTTTTACAAATCAAATTCTTTTGTATCCTATCCACTCTCTGTACTCCACATACATTCCTCAGCAGTCCCATCTCCGGTGCTCTTACTCTTGACTTTTCATTTTCATGCCACACCATAGTCTCATATCCATGTGTTAAAGTTGACACTAACAGTCCTTCATGTTAGCCTTGCGCAGCTGCAACACTCAAGCCTCTGTTTCTTAACAGGGCCTTTATAGCACCAGCTACTTTCCTTCCTTGTGTCACTCTACTTTCCACTTCTTGTGCACCTTTTCTTCTCTTTTCTATCACTGTACCCAGGTATTTGAACTCTCACGAATTCCAGCCTCTCTCCATTCACTGCAAGATCACACTGCGAGTCACCTCCCTCAGTTACAATCACTTTACTCTTTTCTGCATTTACTCTCAATGCATGATGCTCAAAGACACCAGCAAAACTCTGCACTAGTCTACCAAGTTTTTGTTCAGTATTTGCAAGTAGCACTGCATCATCACCATACAACACATATGAGATAGTCCATCCATCACCATTCATTATTAATGTCATCCCTCTCTCCATTATTCCTGTTTTTACTTCTCTCATCACCCAATCCCTATACTGTATATATTGAAAAACCACGGGAACATCACACAATCTTGTCACACACCCACACTGATCGTGAGCCATTCACTTAGATGCCCATTTACTCTTACACATGCCTCACTATCATAAAAACTCTTGATGGCACCTAGCAGCTTACCATCTACACCATACGTGCGCGAAACCTTCCACAATCTTTCTCTGTCTACTATGTTGTATGCTTTTTCCAGATCTATAAATGCAATAAACACCTTATAGTCCCTCTCACAAGCCTTCTCCACTATCTCACTGCAAATATTTGATCCAAACATCCTCAGTCACTCCTAAAACCACCCTGTTCATTACTCACTAGGACTTCCGATATCTCTCTTACTTTCTCAATAATAATTCTTCCATATACCTTCCCTGCAACATTCAATAAACTTATGCCACACACTTCGTTCACCGGTATTTTTGCACAAGGGTACAATCACAGCCTTTTTCCACTCTGCTGGCACAGTCTCACTCATCGATGCCTTCTTACATATCCCCAACAGGTACTTCATCCCATTCTCTCCACTACGCATAATCATCTCTGCATACATCTCGTCAGCCCCAGCTGCCTTCCCATTTTTCAGACGCTTCACAGCATTCTTCACCTGTTCGAGTGTCACGTTTCCTGGCACTGCTTTCCTTCTCTGCACACCCTCAAAACCAATCGTGTTTACACCCGCTCTGCTCTCTCTATTCCCATCTATCAGGCTTTCAAAATATTCTTTCCATCTGGTCCTTCAGCCCCATGGGTTAATAATCTACCACTTACATCCTTCACTCTTTCACATTTCTTTCCGCTGTCACTTCTACAATTCCACACCTCTTTCCAGAATACCTTCTTATTTTCAGTGTAATTTGCATTAATTTTTCTTCCTAGATCATCATTTACCTCCTCCTTTTCCCTCTTCACTAGTCTCTTTACATGGTTTTTGGCCTCAATATATTCAGTTCTCATTTCAATTGAATCCCTGTCCTGTTACCACTCTAGCCACTTCCTCTTTTCCTCCACTGCCCTCTTACCCTTTTCATCTCACCATGACATACCTTTCTTCTTTGCTGTTATTCTTGCCAAACCAGACACCACTTTAGCATTACTAACTAAACAATCTTTATATGCATTCCACAGGCTGTCCAGATCCATTTCATTCCAATTCACTGATTCCAACTTTTCCCCTACTTTGGTCTCGTATTCATCTGCCATTTCTTTGATCATCGGCTTCTTGACTTTCAGTCTTTCTCCCTGACCATAATTAGTTTTCCTTATAACTCCTCCTATGACATCTTCTCACTCCTACTCTTGTTGTCTCATGATTTTAATCAGTTTGAGGAACAGTAACTGAACTGGAAAGGTTAGAACGGTTACATACAGCCTTCATTAATTCACTCAGTAAGAAAAGCCTGTTCTAAAACAAATAAAATCCTCTGAAGGAAGCAAGCAAAAAACAGTAAAATATCACCCAATTAAAAGGGTTTAAATCTGCACTCCTTCTAATACCTGAGATAAGAATTTAAAAGCATAAAGGCAATCAGGTGGATCTTATCAGAATCCTTCCAGTTATATCATGCTATCTCCAAACAATTTTATTACACTTTTTTTCTTTTTCTTTTCTCTACCGAAGCTACATACAGCTTACATTAATCCATGCAGTATGACAGACGCTTCCAAGTTAAACAAAACTCTTCCAAAGCTTAACAGAATTATCAGGTAGTGGCAAAAAAAAAAAAAAAAAAAAATCGGTGGCAAAAATAACCTTACCCCTCTGACCCCAGGGATGCCTTTTTCCATTTCATTTTGCTAACTCCTAATGATTTTATTAAGCTTAGAGGAGTTTTGATCGGGTGGAGATAGATATAGCCATAGTAAACCTGCTGACTACAGCACAGTCTTCCTAAGCTTAACAAAATCATCAAGAAATAGCAATAACAAACAAACAAGGCATCATCCCTGCTGAAGGTGCTAAAAATACATAATGAAGTTGAACAGAATCACTGGGCACTGGTAGTAACAAATATAAACTAGAAAATGTCACTTGATTCGAGTTAACAAAAAGGTGGACTTACCCTGGCGGAAGGGAGAGCGCATGGGCTGGGGACAGAGTGTGACACGAGCCCTGGGCTCAGAACCGGTCTGCGGAGGGATGGGACTGGCCGTGGCTCCCCGACTCTGATTCAGTGAAAGGTCTGTATTCAGCATCAGCTTCTTGCTTGACACTAGAAGGAAAAAGCATTCAGTATTCATTAATCCACTACATTATTTTCCCTGATTCTAAGAAAAAGAAATATTAAATATTCATTATCCACTACATTATTTTCCCTGACTCTAGTTTACTGATAAGTCTATACTCAGCATCAGCTTCTCACTCAACATTGGAGCAAGAAGAAAGTCTCAAGTGGATGTGGTTATTTCTGAGAGTATCATGGTAATCAATGTTTAATTCACTACTGTATATTATTTTTGTGGGGTAGGTGGGGGCACTCACCATCCACTCACTCGATGTAGTGCTGCTCTTGGATGACTGCGCCTTTCCTCTCTTCCTTCCTTCTTTCCTACCTTTCTCTTCTATGTCTCTTTCCTTCATTCTTCCCTATTCCTTCTGTCTATGGGTGACTCTACATTAAGTGACAGGCCAAACTGTTTCCTGTACACCAGAGAACCATTTATACAGTATACTACGCTGGGTGGTAACCCTATAACCAAATTAATGGTGCCTGGTGGTTTAGTGGGTAATTAAGGTGCTCCAGTCGGATTGAATTGGTGCAGGTTTATATCTAAGGGGTGGTTGGGGTTTATTGCTCATGTAATGCCACCAGGGATGAGTGAGGCTGGTCACTCTGATCTTAAATGTAATGACCAACTTGCTTAGTCCCGGACTCCTACACTCCTCATGGGGCAACACAGGATTAGATGATGATGATGATGATGATGATATTATTTTTCCCAACTATGACTTACTGACAGGTCTGTCTTAAGCATCAACTTTTAGCTTGACACTGGAACAACAAGAAAACATCAGGAGGACATGTTCTCCTCTCAAAATGTTATTTATCCTACACATCATTTTTTCCCCAATCCAGGCTCAGTACCTTGCTTGACACTGGAACAGGTAAAACATCAGGTTGACACACAGTAAATTCTGGTTCTATGTAAAGGATCTTCCAAAATATCACAGTTTATTTCATACAACCAGTGCTGCAATTTGGGGGAAACTGGTAAACCAACTTCATAAGTAGCATTCACCATCATATCCTTTAATGCTCTGGAACATAAAAGCCTGGGGCTTGGTTATTAATTACAGACATTTAAGACAGGAATGACCAGTCACTCACCTCTGAGAGGCAGTATGTGGGCAATAAACCCTCAAATACCCCTACCATTCAAGGGAACTTTACTAGGCAATTTTTCAACAAGAGGGAATAAAAAAGGCACCAAATGAAGCCTTTCTACATATATTTTCCATCAATATCATAATATTTATTTATGTACCATATCATACATTATTTTCTTCCCTTCAGTCCCTCTAAAATTTGCATCTTTTGAGCAACCTCTAACCCTATTTTTAATACTGGATAATGTGTTTGAGGGGCTCTTATTCCATCTGTCATCTCACAGCAATAAGCAGTCAACATGCACAACTGTCAGTTTTTACACACAAGTTCTGCCCTCTTGATTACCCTTTTTTCCTTTCCCACCTAATCATTTTTGTTTTCTCATATCATAAAGCTATATAACTATACTACTACTGATACGTTCTATGAATTTAATTTTATCCACCTCTGTTGACAGAGGCTGAATGTATTACAATGAACACACAAGCACATGACAAGGGTTTAGGATCCCTTTCTTAACTTGAAAGCTGAAAGAATGATTATCTGGAAGGTATATGTGAAATGCTAAAAAAGGTAAGGATAGTTAAGACCTGTGAAGTAGAGCCAGAATTCTGAGTATCTGAATGTGTAACTGTGTCTGATCCATTTCACTGGATATGCTGTTAACAGTTCTTCCACTTGTGTACTTTATTTTCTGGATCCCACCTAACCCCATTCTGAAGTGGGGAAAATGATCAGGATGATCAAGACAACAGTAACAACAATAATAATGATGATGATGAAGAAGATACAGTAAGCACTTTCTCCATCTTTCCTCTGTCTGTCAAGTTCATAACTGGACCTAAATGTTCCCTCCCCTTTTCATCCATATCTGGGCACTGTCTAGACAGTTAATTTTCCCTAAACCAGCAATCTCTGACAAGCAAAAAATGGTGTGACACCTTGTCACTGCTTGGTTGCTAATACCCACCATCCATACTGAATATAAGTCAGGGTTCTCTCATTCAGGACCTGGGTGATGACATTAGTTTTTTTTTTTTTTTACGTCAGTGGGTCTCGACATATCAGTCAAGACAGATGTGCAGACTTCCTTAATGTTACCTGTCCCAGCCTGAGATAAATACTGATCAAGTTGGTAGTCCACTTCTCTACCATTTGATCACCATCTCCTACAGACTGACAATAGTCTAATACTCAAGTGAAATTGGGCCAAAATAGATGTGAACAATTTAAATGAACCTAAAATGGCAGTGATGGACTTGATCAGACTTGGATGAAACAAAACAACCTTAGATATACAGCAACTGTCAAAATAGTTTGATGATAATAATAGTACAGTAAAAGTCCTTTAATCCGGCTACCAATAATCCACTTATCCCAATACTTCTAATTTTTTTTGGTGGCACCGAAATCCCCCGAGCAGCAGGGAGTAGAAGGAAGTGGGGAGGATGGCATTTGCTCACCATTTTCAATTTATACTTGTGCCCAGTCTGACACTCATCCAACAATTCCACTCGATTTTTGGACCAGTAAGTGACTACAACAATGTAGCAATGGCTAGCACACCTTCTACTAGTCATGGTGGAAAGAAAACCGGTAAACAAAAGCAGGTGACACTAACAATAAGTGATAAACTCAAGGTGATAACATGAGTCGAGCACGGTGAAGAACGTTGGAAGATAATGGGATGACTTTAACACTGCAGCCTTAACAATCTTGAATTTTGTGGCAGTTATAGATAAACTGACAAAGTTTGTGGCGAGTGGGCAGTCAATGGTCGCTGGTCAGGTCAGAAAAACTATGAAACGGCCAAAATTAGAAAAACTAGATGAAGCAGTGCACAAGTAGTTTACAGCTAAAGGTGATGAGGACAAGCCTATATCGGATTTAATGATCGTCGAGAAGGCTAAGCAGTATTGCAAGGATATTGAAACAGACACTGATGTAAGATTCTCTGACAGATGGCTTCAAAATTTAAAGCTTCAGCATGGTATCCTGGCAGATCACAATGCAGGAGCTAACTATGGCAGGTTCCTCCCAATAGTCTGAAAAAGCCAACGGTTCAAAAGACCCTAGGTCTGCTGCCATTCAAATTAATGGACTTTTACTGTACTCTACTTACTTCTGGGTCCATAAGGTGTGGGTGTTGCCTCTCTTGTGGGCCGACCTTGGTCCATGGCCTCCTCCTCCTCATCATCATCCTCATCCATGGCAAACAGCTGACTCTTGGCCAGCTGAACCGTTCGGGGGACAACACGTGAGGCCACCGTCAGTCGCTCCGAACTTGGTGACAGCACACTCATAGATGCACTCTCCTCTTCGGTATCATTAAATATTTGAAGACATTAGTGGAGTTACAACAGTTTAAAAAATTTCCAGTGTCCCTTTCATGATAACCAGCATCTGGGTGCTCTTAGCAAATGAAATTTCTGGAGACAGGTTTCACATCTGAATGTCCTACAGGTTTAACCATCAATAACCACACCACAAATGAGTATTATAAGAAACATGTACTGCAAGGACTAAAATAAATTATGCAGCAACATGAAAAGTGGTATAAAGTGTCACCAAACACAGATACGGTCATTACCTGGTTCACGTGCCACGGCAGCATCCATGTAGTCATCATCAGGAGTTTTTGGTTCCTCTAGATCACCCTCCAGGAACATCCCATCTATCACCTGTAGAAATGATCAAGGAAGGCAAAATTATTTCACCATTCCATACTTCCATCTACAAGTACAGCAGTTATTACCTCTGCCAACGAAGTTGGAGAAGGTTATGTATTCACCTATGTTTGTCCACACGATGTGCCCAAAAGTTCTCAATGAATTTCAATTAAATTTTGTGGAAGAGTGGGCCATGGGCCAAGAAAGAACTGATTAATTTTGAGGTGGATCCAGAGTGTCCTGCACAAAATCTCCAAATGTTCTCAATGAATTTCAATGAAATTTTGTGGAAGGGTGGGCCATGGACCAAGAAAGAATAGATTAAATTTTGGAACAGATCAGGATCCATAAAGTACACCGCACAATATCTCCAAAAGTTCTCAATGAAGGTCAATAAAATTCTATGGAAGAGTGGGCCATAACAATTTATTAAATACAGGGGTGGATCCAGATCCTACGTATTCCACACAATATCTCCATGGATCCAGATCTGGATCCTTTTTAATGACAACAGTATTGGCGGAGGTATGCGCTTTCTGAGTGCTTTCTAGTTAAAATCTGTATTACAAATATTTCCAAGTGTGAAATAGGGTCCAATAAGCCCTTGCTCTGTCACTATTTATATTGTTCTTTTTTGTTTAAGACCAAAATAAGTTACAGAAAAATTCCCACTGAACTTCCATTACTCCCCGTGAAGCTGATGTTCCAGATACTAATTAACAGTGCCACCTGTATGCATAACATTATTACATTCTGGGACACATTCCTGACTAACAACAAAGACTGCCTATATCTATCTATCCAACTACCCATCTCATAAATGCCTTGCCCCCTCCCGGGACCCACAGAAGGTATAACCACGAAAAAAAAATCCAGAGGCTACTCTATTGTTACGCATCAATACTATCTCAATTATTCTTCTGTTGTCAACTTACTCTCACCTCAATCTTATCAACGTGATGACATGTTTCTATTTCAATCTCTGCAACCGTCAGATTATTTTACAGTTTCAGCAAGATTCCTCATAGTGAAAGGGTTAATGCTGACTAAATCTAACCCTCCAGCTTTAAAAATCTCTCTCAAGCTGCACTGTCATAAAATAAGAGCAAAATTAAATGAGATATCATTGTAGTAAATAGGCCTTTTTTCTTTTTTCTTTTTCTCCCATGTATATGAGGATATCTCTTAGTACACTGCCAGCAACTGACGTTCAAACATCTTCCTTGTCACACTACTTTCCAGCTATCCAAAAGTCCACACTACCTCTATGTACTTATCTCCATCCACTTTACAATGCCATACTATTTGGCTTTTCGAAAATTTCTGCATATCAAAATTACCACAGGTTCTTGTCATTACTGTCATGCTAACCATTTTCCCCATCTTTGGGTGGAGTGAGACAGGAACCAGACAAATGGAGAGAGATTAGGAAAGTGGGAGAACCATTGAATGCATGAGATGCATTTTCACATATAAATGCATTTCATATGCTCTACTATTACTTATTACATCTATATTCATCACCCCCACTTGCTGCTCTAAACAAACTCATCTCAACCACAGTACAATATCCAAAATCCAAATAGTTAGCATCAAAAGTTTTTCAGAAATTTTACTTTTTTTTGAAAAACTTAAATTCCCTTATCAGGGTCATCAATTACATGCACAGACAACCACACAAATGAAATTTCCTTCAGAAATTACTCTATCCATACTTTTTTTATTTTTATCCTGTAGATTTTGATGGTTCAGGTGTGAGCATTCAACTATAATTATTTTATTTTATTTTATTTTTTTGAGGGGCAGGGATCCACAGGGAACAGAATCTATCTATCTATCAATCTATCTATAGCCAGTTGCCATAATCCCATAAGGGGTGGCCATTTGTTTTTGAGATAGTTGTTTTACAGGGAGGTGCACTAACCCTCCACCAACCTACATGCTGACATGTATGTAACACATGTGGGTTGGTTATATGGTTACCACCCAGCACTGTAAATGGTTTCCTGGGTTACAGGAAACCATTGGGCTTGTCACTCAATGTAAAGCCATCTGAAAAGGAAAGAAGAGTAATAAAACGTGACAGGAAAGATGGAAGAAATAGGAAGAGAAGAGGGAAACACAGAAAAAGAATGATAAAGGGTGAAAGAAAAATTACTGTAGGCAGCACTACATCAAGTGAGTGGATGATGGTTGCCACCACCTACCATTACGGAATCACGGGGGGGGGGAGGGAGTGATATTAACCTTGTGATTCAAGACTGTATCCAGCTTGAGCAAGCTTCAGTGACTGTACACTAATACTGTATGGCACTTTGACAATATGGTAGAAACCCTAAAAAGTAAACCAGGAGTTTTGGGAGCAGTAAATATATTCTTTCAAAAAGACAAAAATCTAGTAAACTGATGCTTTCAAAAATTCTCTTGGAAAACTGGTATTTCTGGAAATACAGGAATCAGATCCTGGGAACTGCAATGCAATAAAATCTTTGACACATCTACTACGCTCAACATCCATCATTTTGCATTCTTGTCAAACTAAAAGGCTACAAGTATATATTCCTTCACTGCCATCTTCATGTCAAAGACAGCCAGCAACTTTCAAAACAACCAGTAGCTTCCAGAACAACTATCAACTCTCTAATCAGTTTTCTTCCCTCAACACATCTCTCTTTTGCTTCAGCATCCATACTTCCAAATAAGCACACTAATGCCAAGATAGTGATATTTACAAAGCTCCATTTCTTCCATTTCCTCATTCTTCATTCAGCTTTCTCATTTAATATCTTATATTGTAACCTAAAATGTGCAACACACAACCAATCCAAAATTTTTTCCTTTAAGCTGTAGGGACTCAAGACTAGGTTAAGTACTATCCATCCATCCATCATCCAATCCTACATTGATCCATGAGGAGCGCAGGAGGCCGGGGCTAGGGAAATTGGTCCTGATATTTAAAATGAGAGTGACCAGCCTCAATCATCCCTGTGTGACATTACGTGAGCAATAACCCCAACCACCCCTTGGATATAAACCTTCATCGGCTCAATCCGATTGGAGCGCCGTAATTACCCACTAAACCACCGGGCGCCATAATCTGGTTATATGGTTACCACCCAGCATAGTAAATGGTTTCCTGGTGTACAAGAAACCATTTGGCCTGTCACCAGTGTTGAGTCACCCACAGGCAGAAGGAAGATGAAAGAATGAAGGACAGAAAGACAAAAGAGGGAGTGTAAAGTCACCCGTAGGAAGAAGGATGTGGAAAGAATGAAGTAAAGAAAGACAGAAGAGGAAGGAAGGCATGGAGGGTGAAGAGGAAAGGGCTGACACCTGAGAGTAGCACTACATCTAGTGAGTGGATGGCGAGTGCCCCCACCTACTTAACCTAGGTTAAGTACTGCCTCATAATATTTAAAATTCTTCACTTCTCCCACTTCCTCTCTCCATTCAAATCTTTCTCTTTTGGTATCTTATACTGTGACCTTAAAATCTGTAACAAGAACAGCCAATCACATAGTCTTCCCTTTGAGCTGTAGACACGCATGACTAGGTTAAATATTGCCTAGCAGTCAATCAACCCTTGTCTTGTTTTATACTGTGCACAAGGCTGCTACAGCACTGCCAACAATCGTTATCACCCTCCTCAGCTACAAGTTATACAAGAGTTTGTCCACTTTGATTCGAGCAAGACTTTTGCCCATTTGCAGCTTATTTCACATGATTCAAATGTCGGAATAAGATAACATTAAAGCACTACAACAATTCCATTGTACTTTTTCATGATTAGCATCATACGCTAGCATTAATATAATGCTACACCTCAGCATTCATGGGGGCAAAATATTAGACCGGGGGGCAAAATATTAGACCAACTTAAAGTGGACAGAGTATAGATTTGCAATGATCTTTAGTGTATGACTACAGTATATTAAAGGAGGAATATACTCGGCCCACACACACCTATATGGAAGTGGTGCGTGTGTGTTGAGAGGGAGTGAGGTAGTGAGGTGACTATAGTGCATTTTTAAAACCCTGACAAGAGATTCACAGCCCCATTCAGCTCAGGTGTTAGCCTAGTGTTAACAAACTGGAGGGTTTACTTGACTAGTAATCAACTAGACTCATTCCTGCCTTACAAGTAAAAGCTCATTATATTTCATGCAACAATGAAGTTATATTAAGTTGTAGGAATGATCCAGTCCCATCAGATAAAACAACCAACTACAGGTATGCAGTGACTTTGACCTCATCACCAGAGAAGAAAATAGCTTGCAGGCAACACACACCTGTTTAGGGGAACCTGACGAATGTGCTAAGGGGAAATGCGGTGGAGAGGTCAGGGCCGTTGCAGGGGGCCCCAGGGTGGTGCGCAGAGGAGGTGGTGGAGGCTGGGTGCTGGTTGGTGGCTGAGGAGGTTGTGCTTTGCTGCCAGCTGCTGACATTTCCTCATCATCATTGTCCTCTTGTAAACCATATTTTGAAAAATGCCGTACCTGCAAGGAATTCATACAATATGAAACCTAGGGGAAAAAAGCAGTAACATCAGTATGTTAAAAAACAGGAAAAGCTAATGATATTATCACGAAAGAAAACTGATACAGCCAAGATCTGGTACTGAAGATCTGCCTGGGTCCGGCTCCAATGATTCAGTTGGTAATTTTTTCTGAAAATCTAGTTCAGTTCCAGATTTATTAATCCTATTGTCTAATTCCACAAAAAAATTGTTTTGGTAATCAAATCTAGGGAGTTAATCCTGACAAAACTTCAATCATGTGGTGACAATAAAAAGGAAATGGGCCACATGGGTGAAAATGATAATTTTCCAAAAAAGTTGGGCAATATCATCCCAGATCAGTTCAGATAGTGGGCTATTTCCAAGAGATTTCATCCTGACTACCTGGTCCAATCCCAGCTCATGTGTTGTTGTTGCTGATCAACTCCAGTCTCTCTGGCTAAGAAGACCCATCAACCACAGGCAAGCAACTGCCTCGGCACGGTCATCCCATGCAATGAACCAACGTTTCCTACAAGCTGACAACGTCTTGTGACAGTGAGGTATGGGAAAAAGTGTAGATGTTTGGTTTCTAGACAGATGCTGTTGTTTACACCGCTCCATCCTGTTAGCAGAGGCACCACAGCTGGTTCCACATCATCTTGTTGTCTGGGCATCTCCACTAATCGATTTGCTACAGTGATAATTTTTCTTTTTTGTTCTGGCTATCATTACACAAATAAGTTCTGGAAAGACCTCAGGTAGTGATGGAGTTAATGATCATGAAATGTTCTTGATGGTAAGTGTATAAATCAGCTCAGTGCTTTGTATCTTAGCACCATAACTGACAAATCCAACGTGAGTGACACTGTCTTTATATATATATATATATATATATATATATATATATATATATATATATATATATATATATATATATATATATATATATATATATAATATATATATACTTTATAAATATATATATATATATATATATATATACTTTATAAATATATATATATTTATATATATATATATATATATATATATATATATATATATATATATATATATATTTACAGTAAAAGTCTTGTAATTCGAATGACGGGACCATGGGTCTTTCGGACTATTGGTTTTTTCTGACTACTGGGAGGGACCTCTGAAAACATTAGATGAATGTGCTGTACAGGATCATTAAATAAACACTTAAAATGATATGGGTTATTGTTTTACCCACCGGAAATACATAGAAGTGTAAATGAATAGTTGCAGGCAGGTACATCTAAGTCCAAGAGCAAGTCCAAGCCAGATAAATCCATAGATGAAGCCCAGAAAATTTTGAAAAAAATAAAAATAAAAATCGCCTTGAAAAATTCAGAGTATTGGGATTTTTGGGTTACTGGTGGCCAGATTAGGGGACTTTTACTATATATATATATATACACACACACACACACACACATTTAAACCTTTGAATAAACATTAAGTCACACGTCTGTCAGAGTCCAACCTACTGGAAACTCCGCCTTCCGCAGGGTTGATTTATCGAGGTTTTACTGTACAGTATACTGTATATATATATATACTGTTTATTTAAACAAAAAAAAGAAAACATCTTTATCACACACACATTTACTTGGAACTTTGCCAAGTATAGTACAGAGCCATTTTATAAGCATGTATGAATTTGCTGTTCAAGAAAATAACTCAGATAGTAATTAGAATGCACTCATTCATTACAAGACACACACCACAACTGACACCACACTCTCTGGATGGGCAGGATTTGCATGCACAAAAAAAAAAAAAAAAAAAAAAAAAAAAGCAGAAGGCATCTCATGTGCAGAAGAAACATGCCAGTTGAGTGGTAATGCTTAATTGGGGTCTTTGATGGCTGAAACCACCCGTGTGGTTTTCATTTATTTTTTTCCCCTTTAACTCTTTAATGTCAGCATTTTATTTCCACCTTGCCTCTATACAGTAGGTTATGCTCTGAAGGAGCATATTTGTGGTCTAGTTGGGGGTCACAGAAGGTTTTTAGTGGTCATGTAATGTCTATTATCAATTTTTTCCCTCCCACTTTTGTATTTGTTTACACCTCTTTAATGTCACAGGGTTTATAGTAGGCAAGTAATGTCTATTATCATCTTTTTTTGTTCTCCCACTTTTGCATTTGTTTACACCTCTTTAATGTCACTTATTTTAAGTCTGCTTTACCTACAATGGCCTCTACCCTTAGGAAGCACATTTGTAGTCTGCTTGGGATCAACATGGGTCTTGAGCAGGCAAGTTGAGGTCAGACAAGCATGTTGGAGCCTTTATTAATGACACGTGATATGATATGACAGCCCTCATAGTGAAGGCAATAACTCCTTCAAAATTACTTATTCTGTTAATTAATTCTTCATACTTCCTGACAATTTTACTTTGTTTTGAAAGACCTCATGCTGTGAATCGGAATTGTGGCTATATATAACCTCTCCAATTTGAAAAATTTCTCCAAAGCTGAATACAGTACAAGAATATGGAGATAACTAGAATGAAATGAAAACTTATATCATTAGACTGAAGGAGTTAATAATTAGCAATTCGCCATTCTTAAGGAACAGAATACTGTACTGTATTTTAACATTAGCTTCTACTGATCAATAAATTATTAAGAATGCTGGGTATAACCTATGGAAAAAAAAAATTGCTTATTTCATTTCTAAATGTTGCAGCTTTGAAATGTGACATTTTTATAGTATATGCTTGATGAACTAGCGAGTTAAGGCACTTCAAATGGACTGGCTCATAAAGGTTTAACTACAAGTGGTGGTTTGGGTTTACTGCCCACAATGACAATCTTGTCTTTGTCAGGACTAAGCAGCTTATCCCCAGGTTCCTACAACTGGATGGGGTAATAATGGATGGGGAAAAGTGAAAAAATAGTATACTTTACACTTCTGACTGTTCTGATTGATAAAGACAGTATTTAAGACAGACAATCTTCAGGATTTTTACTCTAAAGCATTACAAAACAACCTTCACACCTCTCTCAACAGAAACCCCACACTAAATTATCCAACTGTGATTACATTATGCATTACAGACTATCACACTAATATACAGTATATCTGCAAACTCTGTATATTGTAGAATGACATATTAATCACCTATAAAGAAGAACTACACATACTTCAGTGCACAAGTATCAGGCCAGTTTCATTGGACATGGTGCTGATAGTTCTCTCCTGTACATATTTCTCTCTCCTAGCTTTCTGGACCCCTCACCTCATCCTTAGGTCAGAAGGAGAGGTCATGATGATGATGATGACAATGATGATTAGTTTCAATGACAGTAACTGCAATGCTCAGCTACTACAACTAAATATTCATACACCACTGTGTTCCCCTTAACAAGCTGGTGGCATGTGAATATTGCAAACCCACCTACCAGGATTGGTGTTGCATGGCAGAGTAGGAGCATACACTTTCTGACCCTTCCTTTATCCTGCACACCTACAAGTATAACCCCATTTGTGTTCCATCCATCTATCTTCCAGGCTTCTATTTTCTCAACAGGAATGTAGATGCCAGGGGACAGGGTGCTTAGTCCAGGTAAGCCAACAGTGACCAGTCATTCGCCCCAGAGCTGGTATTATGTGAACAGTGTACCCCAACCAACACTTATATCAACCCTTATGGTCCATACCTGGTTGGAGCACTTTAACTCACAACCCCATATGTACGTGAAAAATTGGATTATAATTATGATGATGGCCTCAATATACTATTTCATTAATTACAATTACCAGTGCTTTACTAAAAATGTTTTCAACATATTATTTTTTCCTCATGCACAAACGTGAACCAGACATGGTCCTTAAGGGTTTGCTTCTGATGGGTGGTTGGGGTTTACTGTTCATGTACTGCCACTCAGGGAAAAGCAACTGCTCACTCTCACCTTAAATGTCTGGACTGAGAAGCATAGCTCCATGCTTCTGTGCTCCTCATGGGGCAATACAGGAGGAATTTTCATAACAACCTGTTAGAGAAAATATAAATACTGGACAGTCACAATTCCTATCAAATGTAACTTTTTTAGCCCCTTCAGTGCGTCAGGTCAATCCTATGCTGAATTAACAACGGCCAAAGATAAAAAGAAGAAAAAAATATTAATAGAGTTGTTTTGACCCCTAAAATCTAAATGGCCTTTCTTTTAGCTGAAAAGTATTATTTGGTGGTTGCCGATATAATTATTTGTCTTATAGTAGTGGCAGCAGTAGTAGTAATTTCAACCCCAGGCTCATCTGAATACACATCCTGTGGACTGCAGTGACACTCCCTCTTCCTGCAGCTTACTATACTTCTCTTTTTGAATAGGGAGGAAGCTGAGGGACACTAAAACCAGATACCAGAGCAACTTGGCTACTGTACATCAGTGCCTCCACATGAAGGCTTCTCTCTTCACCAACTTGTCATACAGAAGATGTAAAATATATTAATTTCTACAAATAAAGTGATGGCAACCACCATCCATTCAACTGATGTAGTGCTGCCTACTACTTCCTTCACCATATCATTCTTTTTCTGTGTCTGCCCTCCCCTCATCTAATTTTTCTTTCCCGCAATTTTTTATTACTCTTCTTTCCTTTTCAGGTGACTTGACATTAAGTGGCAAGCCTAATTATTTCCTGTAAACCAGGAAACCATTTACAATGCTGGGTGGTAACCATATAACCAACCCACAAGTGTTCCTACATGTCAACACATGGGTTGGTGGAGGGTTAGTGCCCCTCCCCGTAAAATAACTAACTCAAAAACAAATGGCTACACACTGCAGGATTATGGTGTCTGGCTGCAGACAGACAGAAAAAGGTCACCTCTATGAATATGTCCTCTTAGATTTCTCTTCTTCCATCATGTCTCCTCCCTCTCTGTATCTGTATCACTCACTCACTCATTCGAAAATCTGCAAAAAGCAATTAAATTTCTCACGAGCCTCATTATTTCATGGACTGATTACCGGTAAAGACAGTAATTGCCAATCCATGTTACTCCTCTCCAATCCAACAGGGCGCACAGTGTGCTGTTAGTGCCCATGTGGTGACATGTGGTGTATGATACAAAGGACTCCTGGGCCTAAGGAAACAGGTTGTTAAAGCCTATGCCCTGAGTTTGAGAGGAAGTGAAAAAAAATAAAAAATAAAAATATTAGCAGCAAAGTTCATAAGTCCAGATCATTTAAGACTGAGGAGACAACCCAACATCGCTCATCCATGGCAGTGTTTAGATACAGAACAGAAAAACCTCTAGCCACTTCCTGGAATTAAATCACTAACACAAGCCTTTCTCCAACCCAAGACATCACCAAGCTACCAAGGTATCGTGGAAATGATTATCAGCTATAATACATTAATTTTTTGCTGCTATACTTAATCCATTCTACAATACTATATTTTCTTTTTTTTTCTATTCTTGTCGCTTACAGATAAATCTATTCAGCTTGGGAGAGCCCCCTTTGGAGAGAAGTTAATTCTTTCACATCGGGTGACACCTTGATGTGCCACTAAGGACATGTCTGTTGCCATCACGTGGCACAAATACGTTTCTGGACTTTTTATATTCGCTTGCCAGTACTGGAGGCCCAACAGCGGTTCAGTATCAGGAGGTGGCAAGACTGAGGAGTCGCCATCACGTGAAGACTATTTATCATCCATTATTTTCATCACATACGAGAATTATGTCGAGGCATGAGCTACAAGATGTTTCACTGCCATGACAGCTTACTTGGATCTGATGGAAGCAATGTCTAATGACTCAGATTATGTTGTCAGATGAAAGTGAGTGAAAATGAGTGCTAAAAAAAAAAAAAAAAAAAAAAAAAAAAAAAAAAAATCATAATACCAAAAGGCATATGTCTGGCAGTGGAGGAGCTCCAACACCATAGGTTTTGACAGCTCACCACACAGGTAATTCTTATTAATATTTTTTTACATTATGTTATACATCATTTTACTCAGGAAATTATGATCTGTTTTTTGGTGAGGAATATATTATCAAAACATTTATCTTTATATATCTCAAAACCCCCATGTGTGGGACATCAAGCCAAAAAAACACACCCGAAGTGAAAGGGTTAATGAAGGCTGTATCAAACACCTCCTGCTCGAAGATCCCAAACTCAGGTAAATAAAATTGTTTCAAAACAGCAGAAATAAAACAGAATATATGTAATGAAACTGAATGGGTTACAAATTCAAGTGCATACCTGTATTAATAAAGGTGCATATGTTTTTTTCAGATCCACCTGTTGCTCAAATTTCATTAACCATAAGTTTAGAAAAAGACTTAGAACTACTGTAATGCAACTTACTCTTATCTTAAAAATTTAGAGCCAAGACAGAGTAGGTGACAAATTTATACTTATCATTAGGGCCTGAAAGCATTAGTACTCAAACATTCAACTGAAGCAGAAAAATTACACTACAGTTACAATGCTACATCTTGCTAATGAACTTGTGCATGCCAATGAAGGTATTGTAATAAAAATGGCAAAAGAGTCATAAACTTTATTAAAATGCAACCATTCCACATTACATAATGATACAATAAATTACATGCATATTACTGTACTATCATGCACAGTCCAGCAACAAGTATAATGGTAAGTCCTCCTTATATTTATGAAATGTGTTTATTTATTTATATATATATATATATATATACAGTATATATATATATATATATATATATATATATATATACTGAATCACGTTTCAAAATCAGGTACTGTACTGTACTCTAGGGGAAATTGGCAAATCCACTTATATGTACCAATGGAATCTTTTTATAATATAAGTAACTACAAAGAAAAAGGATAAACAATTACACAACATATAATGAGGACTTACTGTACAAAGAGAGTTTGTGTTCCTAATAACTCATGTCAGCATTAACCCCTTCAAGTATAGTATGTACATTACATTTATTATTGTTCACGTCGTACAATTTTATTTATCTCGGGAAAAGTTTTCAAGGCTAGTATCTTACCCTTATTGTTTGGAAAGTCTACCATGGGCTGAATAAAACTATTTGGTAGCAGCAACACGTAAAATATAAATGATGTACTAAAGTTGAAGGGATTAGCAAGTCAAACACTTTAACCCTTTCAAACACATGCACACACATCACAGCATGAAGTATGACTTACTAAAGAAAATGACAAATGGAATATCGAGCTTTCATCTGTTGTTTCAAGACATCTTCAGTGTAATACAGGTACAAATGCCCACGTATCAACGATGCCTTGAAAGAACAGATGAAAGCTTGGAATTCCACTTTTCATTTTCTTAGCATGTCATACTCACGTATCAAAGCATCAACATACCCGATGTGTCACAAGCATCAAAGCATCTATTCCCATTTTCATGCATCAGAACATTCTACAAACCCACTTTTTCTCTTGGTCCAAATAACAAGGAAAACTAGTTACTGCTTATCAAACCGTCACATGGTAATACATCTATTTATGCTAACATGACTCCAATGTAACTGTGACTACCTTGCTTCAACTCATTACTGAACTGTTATAAAATACAATGCATACATTATTATTACCGTATTATATACTGTGCTCAAATTATCATGGATACTGAAGAAATATGCTCCACTGATAGTCACAAAAATATCAGTAAAATGTTCTACCTAGTGCCAGATGCCTCAGTCCCATAAGAGGGGGCCACAGACAAATTGCCTCCATGTCGCCCTGTCCCAAGCCACTTCATTGTCTTGCTCCTAGCTCACACACCCCCTCTCTCATATACCTCTCCACACCATCCCTCCATCTCATCCTCGGCCTCCCCTTCTCTCTCCCCCCTCTCCACCTCACTCATATACACTCTCACTGCCTTGCTCCCAGCTTAATCCTTCTCTCTCATATACCTCTCATGATGGGAGCACCCATTATCCACCCACTTAGTGTAGCAGTACTCTATTTCAGGGTAGATCTACAATGAGTGGCAAGCCAAATGATTTCCTGTAAACCACGAAATCATTTACAACACTGGGTGGTAACCTTATAACCAACCAACACGTTCCCTACATGACAGTAAATGGGTTGGAGAAAGGTTGGTGCCCCTCCCCAAGAAATAACCAACTAAAAATACGAACAAGTAAAATGTTGCCATCAGCAATATAGTGGAAGGACCTATTACATGTATAACAGCTCTGACTAGGAATTTACAACTAAGGCACAGTAAAAAGAAATGTATGTAAGCCACATTCTATTACAACTCTTTAGCTCAGAAGCTGAGTACAGTATCACTCTCCTGATGCCTATGGCTTGATAAATTTACTTCATAATCTAGGATGTCAACTATCCCTGAAACATTCCAAGAAAGTACTGTATCATAACAACACTATATTTTTCACTTATAGAATATAAGTACTGGTTCTGTAAAATACACTAAATAACAACCTTGCCTATCTATTAAACTAGTCTGTTGATGAAAAGCTACAATACCTAATACAGTATTCCTTAAGCCAACTGTAAAAATATTGTACACACGAGAATTTCTGCAGTGACCAGGATCTTCCTTGCATGTTCTGTGCCATTATTATATGTCTGAGGCAGAATTATACCTCCTCACTCTCTGATCATTAGAGCATGCTGATTCACAGAAGAAGGGAATGGAGTCAAACACAGATTCAGTGGTGTGTTCATTCTTCCAGGTTCCCAATGTATAGGTTGTTGCAAGATGCACTAAATTTCGTCCACCTCTTGTTACTGCTGTTATTTAATCTGGCAGCAAGTGGTAGAATTCACCTTATACTTCACTTGCCATTTTTGTCAAATAATCATACTCCTTGCAAAACTGTAAAGTACAGTATTAGAATTCTGCCATTCAGATAAGACTCTTGTGATGGCAAAGCACTCTCAGCACAAAATAATCTACAAATGTATTCCAGATGAGAGTTCTGTACTGTCTTCTACCCTAGCATGCTCCTCTGTTCTTGAATGTCCACTTGATACTTTTCAATCCTTTTATCATTCAGATGAAGACTGCTGCAGTTAACCAATCAGTTTGCTGAAAGTCAACCAATCCTGACTGTGAAGCTTCAGTTTACCCTGAACAACTGAACACTAAAATGCTTAAATCTGAAATACAATAGGATCTGCTCATTCATGGTATGTGATGTTCATGTCTGCACTGTTTACAGCACTCTCAACACCTCCTTTGAGAAAATTGTGGTTGAAAGAAGATATACTGTGTGTGTGTGTGTGTGTGTGTGTGTGTGTGTGTGTGTGTGTGTGTGTGTGTGTGTGTGTGTGTGTGTGTGTGTGTGTGTGTGTGTGTGTGTGTGTGTGTGTGTGTGTGTGTGTGTGTGTGTGTGTGTGTGTGTGTGTGTGTGTGTGTGTGTGTGTGTGTGTGTGTGTGTGTGTGTGTGTGTGTGTGTGTGTGTGTGTGTGTGTGTGTGTGTGTGTGTGTGTGTGTGTGTGTGTGTGTGTGTGTGTGTGTGTGTGTGTGTGTGTGTGTGTGTGTGTGTGTGTGTGTGTGTGTGTGTGTGTGTGTGTGTGTGTGTGTGTGTGTGTGTGTGTGTGTGTGTGTGTGTGTGTGTGTGTGTGTGTGTGTGTGTGTGTGTGTGTGTGTGTGTGTGTGTGTGTGTGTGTGTGTGTGTGTGTGTGTGTGTGTGTGTGTGTGTGTGTGTGTGTGTGTGTGTGTGTGTGTGTGTGTGTGGAGGGAATCATGCTAGCTGCAACAACTGCAGCCTCCATGAAGCATTCACAAAACCAAGTGCATATTCACTTCTTCACATGCTGGTAGCATTTCTGATCCCTACAGGCACAGTTGTGAAGCAATGCATGTCCTTTGCAGCACCTCAATCAACCAGCAGGATCTAACTGGTCTGCAGCTGACAGTGATGAATGGTGACTGGCAGTTATCAATAACAACTGATAATGATTAATGGTGACTGACTGATTAATGGTTACTGATTGGTGGGTGATGAGTTTGATCACAATGTGCTAGAATGACTCTAAAATGTGCCTGGGAGTACATGACAATGTGTCGTTACGGTACATAGAAGGAAACTTTCTCTTTCATTTACGAAGGCTTCAACATACCTGCATGCATCTGCCTTTGCATCTAATGGTAATGGACTAAATAAAAGGTGGAGATGTACCACAGGCCCCACACACACAGCCCCATGCCCAAATAGGGGGAAAGGGAACAAACCGAGCCCCATCCCAGCCCAAAGCCAAAATAAAGAAGCCCATCTCATGTCTAGCACTAGGTTGCAGGGGCACAGCTTTCTAGATATATGCCCTTGCTGGCACCAAACCCTGTATTGTAGTTGTGTAGTTGGTAGAGTGCATAGTGTACTACACATTGGACTGTCAGAGAAATATGTTTTGCAGAGTATACTGGCTTATTCTCCATGTTGGTTACACTCTGAAAAATGTCAGCAAAGGGGGATGGTCAGGCCCCAGCACTGAGGGCTACTGAAACAGAAGCTCCAGCTCTCCCCATCACAAACGTTACCATATTCCTTAGGAGTACCATTTTGACTGACCGGAGGCTCTTTGGATAAGAGCTAGGACTGCTATACCCTTAGCAAAATGTATTTAATACTCTTACCTTTACTTCAGCCTATTCACACCTGGAACAAGGTCAGAGAGTGTGACCTCAGGGATATGGGACTGAAAAGGGAGGTTGCCAGAAATTCAGCATAGAGGAAAGCCAACATCAGGTGACCATGGCCGATGCATGCAAGCATGTCAGAGCCTTTACAAATGATACAACACGATTCACACTACTCTACGAGTCACAATCAATAAATCCACATGCCAATGAGCTGTGAACCTTATGTGACCGCTGAATGGAGACACCGAAGAATTTGGCAATGTGCTGTAGATATTCTGCTGTGCTAAACACAACTTTCATGCTTTGCACGATACGGTCTGGTGGGAAGATAACTGACTTGACGATGAGAATGCCTATTAGTTCCTCCCCCCACCATTTTTTATTTTTATTTTTTCAAATTTCCTTTGAAAATATTGCCAACTTCATGATAACTGCAAGGATTGTGGATAATCTTAATGAATGATGGTGCTGTTCCCTGCCTAATCTTTATATAACAAGCTCTCGCCACTGCATTAAAAGGTCGATTGCTCATATCCACATTCATCTTTGTTGTCTTTTTTTTTTTTTTTTTTTTTTTTTTTTTTTTTTTGTCTGAAAACTTGTCACTGTATTTCAGTCATCCACGGTGTTATGCTTCTTGCTATGCTGTTATTAGTGTGGGTAATAAATCAAGCTGGCTTATTTCTTACAGTAAGTAAAAACTTAGTGAGGAAGAAAGTACAATAATATATTATCATCACAAGCAAAACTGATGCTAAAATAAGACATTAAACAGTAACACCATATGATGAAAACATGTGATAAGATAGCAATAATTCAGCTTCAAAATTCTACATTATTTTCCACAGTGCATACATACGGCATATACAGTACATGATATTTTTATTACATTACTGGTGTATATCATTACTCTTTTTAAAATGAAAATCAACACACTGTGACATCATACAGAAAAAAATTTACAGTCCATATCACAGTGTGTACAATTAAAACAGTACACTTCAGTAAGCTGAAATAATGTACCATATTTTAAATTTTCCTTTCTACATGTTCGCACTGGATTATTCACGAGATGCTCTACTACTTCAACAGCCTTGGTTCCAGATGACGAGCAACAAAAAATTAATGTTGCACACATTAGTATAATAACCTATCATTTACAATTTCTACCATCAATTAGCTTATAAAAATATGACTACAGAGCAACATGTGATGCTACCTTCTAAACCAAAGGTACAGTAGAGGCAAAACATCTAGTTACAAAATATATACAAAGTACAAGTACAGTCTATCAGTGTGCTCTTTATCTCTTACTAGGAAGGACAAGCTACTGGTATACAGTACAGTATACTATTTTCTACTAGTGCATCACCAAAGCATCTTAGCTACCCTAAACCTTACAATTACTACATACAGATCAATACAGATCAATACAGAATTAGCACCAAAACTACAATGGCTCCAATCTATATAGAGTACTTATCAAACAACCAAAGATACCTACTGTATATACATATATATATATATATATATATATATATATAGATAGATAGATAGATAGATAGATATAGATATATATATATATACATATATACATATATATATATATATATATATATATATATATATATATATATATACATATATATATATAAATATACATATATATATATATATATATATATATATGACACTGCATTTCCAAGAGGCACCATGCTAAAACAAAAAAGAAAAAAAGAAAGAAAAAAAAAAGAGCAACATATGAGTGCCTTCTGTACTTTGTGGCAGATATTTTGAAATACAGCATAATTCCTGGATCTCTGCCTTTTCACCCTTGAGTATGACATTTTCATTTTATTCGTGCTACCTGGGCTACATACTGTATTCAATTAAGCAGTCCAAAGGAGGTTAAAAACCTTCCATTAACCCCCTTCACTTGAAAAGGAGTACTCTGCTATGCCGAGGAAACTCCTATAGTGGTTGCTCAAATGAAACAAAACAAGTCACCGTACCGAAAGGGTTAAATCAGAATCAATGGAAATGAAACCTAAGACTCCATAATACTACTTAAAGCATGCAACTTTCACAGCCTGTAAGTAAGAAGTGTCGTAAATTAAGCACAATATTTACCCTTGCACTGTAGTAATAATATTCAGCTACTCGCTTTTCGCTAACAATGTGATTTTTCTCAACAGAAAAATCCCGATGCAGTTAACCCCTTCACTCCAATGAAGTGACTTAAAATTCTGTTTTTGCTATCTCCAGACACTTTTAGTCACTTGATATGACCTTGTGAACTGGAGGGGTTACATACAGCCTTCATTAGCCCTTCTACTACTAAGAGCTCTCCTAAACTGTGTAACATCATCTGGCAAAAGCAAGATTAAACTACAAAAATACAAGACCAAAAATAGTTAAAGGTTAAAAAATAAAATACATAATACACACAAAAAAATTAAAAAATAAATAAAATGCTTTCAGTGCGATGGCAGAACTTGGGTACCTCACACTAGTTCACCATGGACACTTTTATCCAGCAGAGACAACCTACAAAATCAAAGGGTTAAATATAATACAGAAATTTAACAGCCTGTGCAATGGAGGTGGTATACTCAGTTACCTCTCATGCTGGCTTTCCTGTATACCTGGGATGTCATCATCACCAACACCACCATCATCTACATCTACATCCCAACCCAACCACTACAAAAATCAGAGATAAAACCAAGACACGGGTTACTGTAGGAAAGAAACTGTATCAGCACACTTAACAACAGACAGTGATTCCTGCAATCATTAAGTACATCTGTTAATGGGTTCAAATCATTTTTTTTTTTTTTTTTTTCTGAGTTTTACACCATGTCCCCTTTTCTTGATAAGGGCTACTGCTTTGCCCCTGGATGGAGTTGTTAGCTTTTTTTTAGAGCATGTAGCACTTTATGACCAGATGCCCTTCCTGATGTCTACCAATGACCCTTGGGTGGACTTGAACCTTCGACCCTTCAGTCAGAGCGCTCTAACCCACTGGACAACGGCTGCTATAACCAGCTAGGTGACAAGAAAGCGCTACCTCTCCTGGTAGGGCAGCTTACCTGAGCGCAGAGTGAACTCACGACTTGCTGAGTCTTGAGTCAGGCACTCTACAACTGAGCCACCATGCCCCCAGTAATAATTATTTATCAATACATCTCAATATCATCTGTTTATACATGGCAGCCATTTTATCAAACCTTGTATTAGGGGACTTTTTTTTTTTTTTTTAAATTCACTAACATACTTCCCAAGAATTATCCACTTGTCCCTACTCCCAACCAGTTAACAGATCATATGCCATAATAACAGTGATTTGCATGACTTTAAAGATGCCTTCAAAGCTTTAAGATTTTTTTTCTTTTAATTATAAATTGGACTTTTACATACACCGCACTCAGACACCTCTTCTGATTAAATTTAAAGGTGCAAAATTGTTCTTTCATTTTGTTTCATTTATACATGCTCCAAAATGCTTGCATGCATCAACCTTGGTTGTCTAATGGTGGTTTTCCA
>NC_136974.1:36328995-36381495 GCF_032717465.1 Coenobita brevimanus
GAAAGAAGAGTTGTGGACACATGTGGAAGCATGCAAGGAAAAGTTTGAAAGGAATGAAAGAGTGTTTTTGACTGGAGATATGAGTGGAAAAGTAGGGAATGTGAAGGTGGATGGAGTAGCTGGACAGTGAGGTGTGCCTGCAGAAGTGGATAAGAATGGCAGTGCTCTAGTGGACATTTGTGCAGGGAGGGGGTTGATGATAGCCAATACCCTATGTAGACACAAAATGACCCAGAGGTATAAATGGTGAGAGATGAGAGAGGGTGGGTAGTGAACTTAATGAACAGAAGGCAATGACTGATTATGTATGTGTGGATGATAGAATGAGAAGGCATGTACTGGATGCAATAGCAAACAGAGTCTGGGGCAGTGGACTTTCTGACCACCACATGGTGGTGGTGAAAGTCAAGGTTCAAATGAAATGGAGAAGTAGGAGAAGGGAAGGACAAGAGGAACTAGTCCATACATGGAGGGTAGAATGGTTGCAAGGGGATGGAAAAAAGGAAGAATATAAGGGAGAAGTGGAGGAGTGATTGGGTAAATATGATCTGGAGCAGATGGGGGATGTGGAAGGTATATGGAAGACATTCACAGAAGAAAGCTGTGCAGCATGTGAAGTGGTGTGTGGGGTGAAGAGAAGAATGGGGGTGCAAGGAACAGAATGGTGGAATGAAGAGGTGAGATATGCTGTGGCACAAAAGAAGAAAGCATATAATGAGTGGGTGAGAAACTGGGGCATGGAGGAAGCTGAGAGATGCAAGCGACAGTTATGTGTAGAGAGGATGAGACAAGTGAAAAGATTAGTAAGAGAGAATAAGAAGAGAGTGGATGAGGAATCTGGAGGGAATCTGAGTGTAAAGTGGAAGGAATGTAAGAAAATGTTCTGGAAAGAGGTAAAGAGAGTTAGACAGGGTAATCAGGCAGTAAGTCTGGGAGTGAACGAAAAAAATGGTAGATTGCTAGTGGAGAAGGGAGAAAAAGTGAGCAGATGAAGAGAACACTTTAACGAATTACTGAAAATACAGAATGAAAGCAATGCGGGTACAAGTGGCTGGGGAATGGCTGGGAGAGGGAAGGAGGTGAGAAGAGAGGAAGAAATAAGTAGGATGGAAGTAGATTGAGCCAGTGAAGGTTTGTATTCAAGGGGTTGTTGGGGTTTATTGATCATGTAATGTCACTCAGGGATGAGCGAGGCTGGTCACTCTCATCTTAAATGTCAGGACCAACTTGCCTAGCCACAGGCTCCTACATTCCTCATGAGACAACATAGGATGGATGAAGTAGTGGAAGTAATGAAGAAAGTCAAAATGGGGAAAGCCCCTGGAACTGATCAAGTGTGTGGTGAAATACTGAAGCATGGGGGAAAGATACCAATAAAATGGATTTGGGAGATGTGCAGATTGGCCTGGGAGGTAGGTGGAGTTCCGAAGGATTGAAAGCCAGGTATAGTTATTCCCCTATACAAAGGAAAAAGGGAAAAAAAAGTGTGTGGTAATCATAGGGGCATTTGTCTTCTTAGTGTAACAGGAAAAGCATAAGGGAGGATACTTAATGACAGAGTTAGGGAAATAAAAGAGAACTTAGTTGGAGAAGAACATGGAGGTTTTAGGAAAGGATGTGGTTGCGTTGATGAGATATTCGTTCTTAGGTCTATAGAGGAGAAGTTTCTAGAGAAGGGAAAGAAGTTGTATGCAGCCTTCATGGATTTGGAGAAAGTATGGTATATGACAGGGTGGATAGACAAGGAACGTTGAAAGTATTATGAATATATGGAGTAAATGGGAAGTTGTTGAATGCCATGAAGAGTATGTATGAGGGGATTAAGGCTGCAGTACGTGAGGATAGTGAACTGAGTGAATTTTTCTATTTGGACGTTGGAGTGAAACAGGGATGTGTCATATCCCCATGGTTGTTCAATCTGTACATGGATGGGGTTATAAAAGAGGTACAAGGTAGGGCAGTGGATACTGAAGCGACCCTAATAAGAGAGGGCAGTGTCTGGAAACTCCCTGTAGTGTTGTTTGTAGATGATACTGTATTGTTAGGTGAAGACGAAGGGGAACTGCAAGGCTTGGTGAACGAGTTTGGGAGAATGTGTAAGAAATGGAATCTAAAGGTGAATGTAGGGAAGAATAAAGTTATGGTCTTCAAGAGAAATGAAGCCACTAAATGGAGAGTGAGGCTCGATGAGGAACTGGAAAATGTGAGTGCATTTATGTACTGTACTTGGGTAGTGTGATGAGTAAGGATGGAAGTTTAGAGGGTGAAGTGCTTGAAAGGGTACAACAGGGAAGAGATGTTGCTGGTTCTTTGAAAGCAGTGATAAGGAACAGGGAAGTAAGCAAGGAAGTAAAAAAGTCGCTGCATAACAGTATTGTGATACCAGCCCTACCACATGGAAGTGAAGCCTGGACTTTGTTGGAAGGAAGACCCTGCACCATCAGCTGAGGAAGCGCAGTGGGTCATGTCCTCGACCACAGCCCTTTATACCCAGAAGAAGAAGCCTGGACTTTGTTAGATGGACACAAGTAAAGAGTGAGAGCAGTGGAAATTAGTTATCTGTGAGAAGCATGTGGAGCTGTGTGGGGGGACAGACCGACAAATGAGATAGTGAAGGAGCGTTGTGATGTGGATGTGATAGAAAGCATTAGGAGAAATACACTGAGGTGATGTGACCATGTGGAGAGGATGGACAGTGAGAGACTGATGAGGAGAGTGTATGCAAGTGAGGTGGAGAGAGGAGAGGGAGGGGGAAGCTGTGGATGAGATGAAGGGATAGAATGGAGAGGTATATGAGAGAGGGGGGTGTAAGCTGGGAACAGGGCAATGAAATGGCATTGGACAAGGCAATATGGAGGTGATTTGCTTGTGGCTACCCTTATGGGAATGAGGTATCTGGCAACAGATAGATAGGCTTTGCAGCAAAAAAGAACATATGAAAAGGAAACTCACAATGAGGTCTTAACCCTTGCTGAGCTGCAGACCTCATAAGAGGCATAATGAAGGTCTGGATGGGCCAAGCTACAAGTCTCATACGAGGTATGCTACAATTTACACTCTAAACAATGACTCGGGAGGTACTACCTTACAAACAATAACTCATAGGGATTAATGTATCGGAGAGCCACAAGGTACAGTAATTATGAAAGAACATATTACTATTTACAGTCAGTTTGTTTTTCACCAGACAGAACTAGTGAAATTTGCAAAACCTTGGTTATGAAGCTTGAATGGGTGTCTTTTGTTACTAGTTAAATCAAATGTAAAATATGACTACCCGTGAATCTGGTCATCAGAAGAGCTGACAGAAGTTACAGATCTTTTTCAGATTAAATACACTATAGTAGGTCACATTAAGTTTGATGTGGGGGTGCCCATCATCCACTCACTCAATATGAAGTGATGCCTACTTCTTCATGCATCTTTTCCATTCTTTTTCTACCCTCCTCTCTTTCTGTTTTCTCCCATCCTTCCAGTCAGCTCTTATTCTTCTTCTTTCCACTTCAAGTGACTGCACAACATAAGAAGCCTATTGGTTTTCTGCAACTCATGAAGCCAGTTACTAGGCAGGGTGGTAAAAATATAACCAACTTAGTAGGGTGAAGTGACGCCTTCCACGGTGCCAATGTTAAATGCGTAGATGAACAAAAACGAGGTGTCCATCCATGAACCAAACCTCTACACTCTTCCCCATCCCTTGCTGTGACATGGGAACATTAGTTCACTCCATAGGGCAACCATCCATGGGTGACTGCTTGACTGCAGCAGATGGGCTGGCTCAACCAGACAGACTGGGGTTGCTCAACAACACCTAAAGAAATAAACATTGCACTTACCTCCCAATGGTGAAATTCTCTAGTTCACATTTCCCCTCCTCAGCCATTATCTCAGCCAGTTCTTCTAATGATGGCAGGGTGTAGTATCCAGATCGTGTGCACTTAATCCCTAAAAAAGGAGAAAACTTCACTATTTGGCTATTCATAAAACCATGTCAACTGAATTGCCAAATTCATATAACACAACTTGACTGTACAATGGAAACTCAAGAAACTTGGCATGGCAATCCTTAAACCTTTAGTTAATCCTCTGGCTGAGGTGAGCTATTATGTGCTAAATATAATGAGGCATTAGCTGGATCAAGCTGGTTGGATGAATATTGAGAGAGGTACATCATCAGGGATTTGGCACCCCTTTTGAACGTGACAGCGTCCGGACTAACTCTGTCAGATATGTTTATGTGAAGCTACAAAACGTGGGGAATGTTTTTGGTGTATCCGATAGAGCCAGGATTCTGGGGTCTTGAACCCAATGATGAATGAATGGAAGCGTGGCCCATTGGACTGGGCAAAATTTGACTGTCTGGACATTGCTACTCCTCTCTCTGCCCTAGGGTGGGAAAGGAGGCCTGGATGATGATGATGATTAGCTGGAATAATTCAAAGGCCTTGTTTCAATTAAAATGTAAACCATTATTTTTAATTCTTTTTTTTTTTTTTTTTTTCTTTAGTACATTCTTTGCGGGGAGGGGAAGGGGGTGTGTGCAAATTTGGGCTAACAGGACACTGCTACTCCTCACCCTGCCCTAGGGTGGGAAGGGAGGTCCGAATAATGATAATGATGACATTCTTTTGAGCTGAATGAAATCAGATTACCTGAAATAAAGTAACTTGCATATACTGGAGCCAAATTGCTGAGCTTTACCGGGTATTTCTGTCGGCTAAGGAGCCTCGCTAGCACCAATTTCTTGTCCATATAATTCTGCTTATGGCAAGTCATTACTAGGTTGTAAGATACCTGGGCAATCTACATTAACCCCTGAAGGGTTGATTCTTTGTAAGGTAATTTACCTTCCCTGAGTCACTGTTTCATTATCAGTGTAAATTGTACCTCACATAAGGCCTGCAGGCTGGCCCATGCAGACCTTCATTGTTCCTCATATGAGGTCTGCACCTCAGCAACGATTAATATCTTGTAGTAGTAGTTGCAACCCCAAGCTTATCTCAGTGTGAACTGGGTGGACTGCAGGCTGAAGTTACCTTACTGCAAACCACCATCCTCTTTTCATGGGGACAGGGAGTTGAGGGACAACTGTATAATGGCAGCAGAGCTGACCAGTTATACCAGTGCCACCAAATGAAGGCATCCTTCTCGTGCACCTACAATGATATTTAAAAGGAATAAATTACACACAGGCAAATGAAATCACTAATGACGAGATGTAACAGTCTCATAAACCGACCAGAATATGGCCACTAATGTGTTTGCCTACCTGCTGGGTGTGGCTGTTCTGAGGACTTGTTCATCTCTGGCAGATCATCAGCATCTCCAGAGTTATTGAACAAGGACACATTGTTGTCACTGTTGTTAGTTTCTTTATTTTCTTTGTTGTCCTCTGGGTCCTCCTCCTCCTCCTCTTCTCTGACTCGAAGCTGATTCACATTCAGGTCAGCCAATGTATCATCTGCTGGTCGGCACTTGTCAGTCAGAGTAAGGCGCTTCACAGTGCCTCGACCCTGGGATTTGGGAGAAGGAGAAAGAGTAGTTATAATCTTCCTTCTATAACTTGGTAAAAAATTGCCAGCTCCCCATCTTGAAAGCTGAGCTGCTGCACACTAGAATATGATGCTATGCCATTTTTACTCTAACCTGGCCTAAAACTGGCACTTCTCCATCTTGAATAATGGTTTGTAACACCAAATTAATGGCACATTATGATGTCACTCATGAAGCGTTGTTGAAAGTATGCAGAGCCATAGTTTTGTCTTATTCTGCTACTGATGCTGTGAATTAGAATGAGAACAGGAAACTGAAAAAAATTTAAGGTAAGTACAGAAACAGTAAAAACACATGACTGCAATGTACATGTAGAAGCAAAATATTAACAAAATCAGCAAGAATCATACAGATTTGAGTGAGGCCTAATGGGAGTATACAGTAAGGTACAGGGATGAGAGCTGGGTGTTGACAATGCACTGACAAGGGATGAATGGTAATGCTAGTGACTGTTTACTGTCGAGAGGTGAGTGGTAATGCTTGTGCCTGTCTGCTGTTGAGAGACAAGTGGTGATGCTTGTGACTCTTTACTGTGAGGAGATGAGTAATAATGCTGGTGACTGTTTCCTGTTTGGTGGGAATGTCAAATGTTGAGATTTACACCTGCAAAAAAATAATTACCAACAAAAAATAAATAAATAAATAAATAAAAATAATAATAATAAGAAGAAGAAGAACAAAAAAAAATAAGACTAATAATGACTATATTTACTATGTTCAGTAGCAACCATATAACCAAATAAGATAACTAGTGGTCTCGAGGTTATTGCCCTCCAACTGGTTGTGGCCTATAAGGGTTTGCATATGAAGGTGGCTGGGGTTCATTGCTCACATAATGCCACTCAAGGATGCATAACTCAATTTTCACTGTAAATGTTAGGGCTATGTAGTCTAGCCCTGGGCCCCTAGTCTTGATGGCGTAATATCAAGGAGTGGATGGTAAAACAAATACAATAAGCATACAAATGAACCATAATAGAAAACTGGACTCACCTTAATAATATCTGGAGTGGGTGAATTATCATGCGATGGAGGTCCACTGCCTCTAAGAGGAGTAGCATCACCCAAGGGACTGACAGGAACAGTGAGAGGTGAAAGCACATCACCCCCTGAGAGGTCCCCATTCAGGCGAGGAGGAGACTCCTCAGTTTTGAATACCTTCAGGTTCAGTTTCCGCACACTTGGGTATTTCTTAGGCTTAAGGAAATCCTCAGAACTTTCCTCATTGGGGTCCTCTAGGCCTTTGAAAAGCCAGTGACGGTTATTTCTGCAGACAAAGGGAGAAGTGCATTTTATAAAATACAAATGGAAATTACAACTGGAGGGGAAAAAGCAAAAAAAATAACATGTCAACTGCACCTACAAACCAAGTTCCACTACATGTTTTCTTTTTTTAATTACACAGATATACTTAGCTATAATGAACACGGTCAAGAACATAAACTAAATACAGAACTAAACAAGTCTCAACAGGGTCGTCCAAGATTAAACAGATCTTAGAAGCTATGGGTGACTCTAAACTGAGTGACAAGCCAAATGGTCTCCTGTACACCAGGAAACTATTTATTACAGTGTGTGGTAACCATATAACCAAATTATTGCACCTGGTGGTTTAGTGGATACTTATGGTGCTCCACTTGGATTGAGCCTGTGTAGGTTTATATCCAGGAGTGGTTGGGGTTTACTGCTCACATAATGCCACTCACCGCTGAGTGAGGCTGGTCACTCATCTTAATGTCAGGACCAACTTGCCTAGCCCCGGGCTCCTATGCCCCTCATGAGGCAATGCAGGATTGGATGATGGATGGTTGGATGAATAGAAGTTAAATACAAAGTCTAATAGGCCACACAATAATACTCTTGCTGCAGATCAATATGGATTACTGTACATCTCATTAACACTACATGAAGTATTTCATCACAAGTTAACTCCAGTTTGATAACATTTTTTAACATTATTTTTATCATAATTCATCATCATCCAGACCTCCTTCCCCACCCTGGGGCAGGGTGAGGAGTAGCAATGTTTAGACACCCAAAGTTTGTCCAATTCAATGGGCCATGCTTCCATTCACTTATCGTTCAAGCCAACAAAATCCTGGCTCTATTAGATAGGCCAAAAAAATTTCACGTTCTGTAGCTTCACATATACCTACCTGACAGAATCAATCTGAATGTTGCCACATTAAAAAGGGCGGCATAATCCCTGGTTATGCACTTTTCCACACAAATTTCATCCATCCAGCTCGGTACCTAGAATCACCAACTTCCATACCGGTACCTCTCTTCCTCACAAAATCATCCAGCATTTCCCTCCACCTTCTACTTGGCCAACCTCGCCTCCTCCCTCCTTCAAATTAGCTTAGATATACCTTTTTTTATATTCATAAAATTCTGCTCAAATCTGAATATTGTTCACACAGGAGGTTAAATGTGGCTTTCAGTTACCCATCCAGTCAAGAAGTTTCCTGAACTGAATAAGAGCATCAAAAGTTAGCACAATCAAACTGAAAAGTATCAAACTGAACATCATGAAATTAAAGTTGTTAGCAATAACTGTACTCACCCCTGGTTATTGGTTTTGTTGACAGGCTTGGGACGAGGTTTGTTATTGGCCACGAGTGATGGTGACAGGACGTAGGTAGGCTTCAGACTTGAGATAGCTGGTTTTGAGCTCTGGTCACTTGGAGAGGACCCACTACTCTTCTCTGGAATTTGAATGAAGAAGCTTTAGTGTCCACACTCTCATACGGATGTCAGATTTTGATGTTACATAAAAATGATGTCAAGCTTTACAGCACTGCAGATGGGATTACGGAAGAATGTATGTTAAGTGCAAAGAGTACAGAGAATACAAAATTCTATGACGTGATTTGTTAAAGATCTGGAATAAAGATGTCTGTTGATAAGACAGATGAAGAAAGTGCCCTTAGATGATGCAGTCATGGAGAGAGTATGCACATAGGGCAGTGAAGTGTATGTGCAAGTTCAAAGGTGGGAGGAGGTATGGCAGGGTATGAGGTTGGATGGATATGGTACAGGGTAAATGTGTGTGTAAGAAACCATGGTATAGAAGCTGATAAGACAAGGGAATTGGCAGGGGACTGAGCTGACTACATGAATAATAAAAGGAGGAATACATAACACGGCCATGGCACCCCATTCTATCTTGACAGTTCATGCAATGACTCTTTGGCACATGTGAACCACAGCTGTGAAGAGGAAAACCATGTGCAGATAGATATGCCTATGAGTGAAGCCAGGATTGCTTTCTCTTTCCTTGTCTGGATGCTACATTATGCCGTGCTTGGGTGGGAAATGTCATGATGATGATGATGATGATAAAAAGCAAGAAAAATTGTTGAAAATTAATGTGAAAAGACAAGGAGCTAATTAGATACTGTACTGATTACAAAACAGCACAGGAATTTTTAACAGTAAGTCACTGTTATATTTATTCAAGGAAGGGAGAAAAACAAGAAACATACCATACTAACCATATGAAGGTAGACTGACCTGTGGCAGAAGAGAGTTTGGAGCCTCCAATGGGAATATCAAAGATTGGTTTCTCTGTCATGGCACGAACCAACTTGCCTAGGTCAGGGTAGATGCCACCCCCACCACCAGTCATGGTATTCGTCTGGCCCATGAACCCTAAAAATAAATTTAGCATTCAAATGGCATCACCTTTAGTGCCATCACATCAAATTCTAGCAAATAAATCATTTAATCATTAGACCTGAAACAATTATATCATAATATAACTACCGGTATGTATGAAAATCATGATATGCAACTTGTCATTGTTGATCAACCCCAGTCTGTCTGGACAAGCAGACCCATCACCCCTGCAACAGAGTTCCATGCAGTAAGCTGATGTTCCCTTGTGGTTGACAGCGCCTCGCCACAGCGAGGTGCAGGGAAAAGCGTGGAGGTTTGGTTCCTGGGTGGATGCCACACTTGCATCTCCACCCAGTTAACCCTTTCATGTTTAATACACGCAGTGCAAATATCACCCATTTGTTACCATTTGACGTACGCTGCATCTGTGCACTTATCACCCATCACCCACTCATTACCATTCGACGCCGGTTGTGCCAAACTAAAGTAGTGCATTGTTCTCACCCATTTCTGGGTGAGAACAATGCACTACTTGCGTCCCCGTGTATCCCTCCACCATGCTCAACCCACGCCGCACCCAGCGTCACCCCACTGCCCCAGTCAGTGTTCTACGAGCCTTCTCGAGCACAAGATAATTTCATTTCGCGTTCCATAAAATCGGCCCAAACTGACCAACAGTAATTCTTTGTACACCAAAATATAGCCGAATAAATTTCCCATAACTTGTTCTCATTATCGTTTACCATAAAAATTATATTTCCATTAGAAAAACCCTAGTAAAAAGAAAATTAATTACGGATTCGGCTGATCTTTTTAACAGTACCATAAGCAAGTACGTTTATTCAGGATTACAGTGGAAAAAAAAATTATGATTATCGAAGCACAAATAAGGGTGTGAGGATAAATTGTTTATGAACTATTCAGTGCGCGGGAACAGCGCAGTGACGGGGGGGTCTCTCAGTGTGTGGCCTTGGGTGCCGAGGCCCACGTCCCGAGTACTTGCTTGCGGTAAGACGCAGCCTGTGTCGAGTGGTAAAACATGGGTTAACAGGCACACCACAGAAGGCTCCACTTCACCCCATGATCTGGTTATATGATTACCACCTAGCATTGTAAATGGTTTCCATAACATGAAGCCATTAGGCTTGTCACTCATGTTTTGAGACATCTGATGTGGAAAGAAGAGTAATGAGTGACAGGAAAGAAATGGAGATGCAGGAAGAGAGGAAAGCAGACACAGAATGATAAATGTGAAAGAAGACACAGGCAGCATTACACCAAATGAGTAGATGATAGCTGCCACCACATATATGACAATAAGTCACTTATTCTAAGAAGATGTAATAACTACACATCATGAAGTATAAGAAACGTCCACAAAAAACAATATATATATATATATATATATATATATATATATGATATGACTTGCAAGGCCATATGACAAGATCAAATCAAATGCTACCACAATGATGGAAATAAAGTGGAAATGAAATTCATACCTGGGTTAGTATTAAAAAGTCCAGTGCTTCCAATGCTGGTGTTTGCAGGTGTTGTGTTGAAGAGGCCACCTCCTGTGGGGGCTCCAAGACCCTGACCCATGGTATTATTGCTTCCAAATGTACCAAAGCTCAGGCCACCTGGTTTCTGTTGATTGCTGTTCTGACCAAAGAGCCCAGCGTTGCCAAAACCTGTGTTGTTACCTATAACAGATCAACACAGTATTATTTTTGATGAACCATTAAAATTATACATGGCAGAAATGCAGTTTTCAAGAACAGCTGCATACAATAAGCAGCATAAAGGGTATACGAAACAGAACCCCGTATGACAATTTCAACATGGAAGAAAAGTGCAATGAAATGAGATGGGTTTTAATGGAAAGGATAAAAGCAGAGATGGAATACTGAAATGTAGCTGGTGTGTTGATGATTGTACAGTGTGCGTTAGTGCCTGCCATAATATACTATACTACAGTATATGAGTGTAACATATCAGAAGAGGAAGAACTGTGGAGAAATGTTTGATGTGCAGAGTGGATAAGAAAAGAAACATGATGATCCATTAGAGATGTCGAGTGACAAAGACAATTGACAACAAAGCAGAAGAGAGACTACTCAGAGGTATGATCATATGGCAAAATGAATTTACTAAAAACTGGGATTAATATGGATGCTTTTAGTTATTTATTTATTTATTTATCTTTTTAACATGCTGCTCCTGTTTTTGGTCTAAGTACCCCACGGATGGCTCGTCCAGCAAGCTACCGAAAAATAACCATCAAAAAGATTGTTGCACTATTGTTATTTGTTGCAATTTCCACATGAGTGTCTGAACTCATCCTTAATCCATGGTAAAATTAAACAACCTTGAGGACAGTTCGGACAGCAAAAGAAACAGCTGGAAAGAGCACGTGCATCATCCTCCAGTCTTCCCAAACATCTCTGAGACAAAGTTGGACATTTAAAAAAAAAAAAAAAAAAGGCTGGGTCAAAATGGACAGTCCTTACACTTCTCACTCTCCTCTCAAATAGCAGGACCAACTTGCCTAGCCCTGGGCTCCTATGCTCCTCATGGGGCAATGTAGGACTGGATAATGAATGACTGAATGAAATATGAAGATGGTTAGGCCTGTGAGGTGATGCATGGGTTTCTGGGAGTCTGAATGGTATGTGAATGTGTGTTTGGCACAATTCGCTGGGTATGCTGTTGATGGTTCTTCCACTAATCAAACTTTCTCTTCTCTTGCTTCTGGATTTATCTCACTCATTCTTCAGACCTTCCGTGGGAAAAACGTCAAGATGAAGAATATCCGTGTTCATAAAGAGAACAAGGAACTGTCCTTTGCATCTCCCTCAAAATGTTCAGCATGGGACAAGTTACAATGATGACTATGAACATTAGTGAGCTATGCTGTTCTTCTCAAGTACTCATGAAACGTTTTCCTATTAAATAAAGTGTTTGCTTTAGAAATGACAAAACATTCTTGACACAAAGTTTTTAAAATCTATTTCACACAACTTTACTAATACTACCAAAATGGAGTTAGTTAATAAGCACAGTGTTGATATATGAAAGTCTGTTCTAATCAGCAAAACAAAAAAACCATTTACTCTAACCATCCATTGTCCAAACCTTTACTGCTCCACCAAGAACATGACAGCCTTGGGCAAGGCTGCTCAATCCATACATTTAAGGGAAGAATGACCAGTCACTTACCCGTAAGCGACATTATAAAAGCAATAAATCCCAATCAGACCTCAGACTTAAGATCTTACGGGCCATATCCAGTTGGAGTGCTTCAACCCATTAGGTTTGTGTTAGTTGTATGGTTATCACCCATCATAGTAAATAGTTTCCTGAGTTGCAGAAAGCCATTTGTCTTGTCACTTAGTGCAGAGACACTTAGAGGTAGCAATGTGGCACAAAACTTGAGCAGATAAGTGGAATACCAAAACATAAAATATTACCAAAATTGGAGAATAGTCCAGTCTTGTTCTGGTTATTTTGTGTCCCAAACAACCCAGTGCCAGTATTTGTATTAGTTGCAGTGCCGAAGGGGGATGCTGTTGAGGATGTGCCAAATCCTGTACTTATTGGCTGTGTAATTCCAGCAGGCTTACTCCCAAACAGACCTCCACCTGAGTTCTGGGTGGAAAGGAATCCCCCTCCTGTCTTGTTCTGGTTCCCAAAGAGACCCCCTGTATTCTGCTGAAAAAGAAATTAATTATTAGAGTACTGTACTGTGACAGACAATGGTATCTCTCCATTAACCCTTCAGCTTGAAAATGTCCTTATCTTTTATTTTCACTGCTACCAGAGTACTGCATTATACATTCTCTGGAGCCCGACTCATTCAAAAGATCAAAATGGATAAGTATGAATGGAGAAACATATGACAAAAGCTGGCATGGCTTTAAAAATTCTGTTGTTGATAGAATGGCTTTTCTGTAGCTCTGTGCAAAGTGCTACTATACCTACACATGCCAGTACGGTCAACAGTCTGTAAATGTAAACCTAAACTTTCTTACACAAATATGAGTGCACCGGGAAAGCAGAAATTCTTCTAGCCATTTACCAATATGATTCCTTACTGGTACCCTAAAACCTGATAACAACATTTATAAGAGAGTTCCTACCAAATTCATAATCCATAAGACAGTCAAAAGCTTAGTCTACAACAATATGCTATAAACCAGGTCAAAGAGAGCAAACCAAACATCATCATATATACAGTATATATATATATATATATATATATATATGTACGTATCCCACCTGCTGCTGTGTATTTTGTCCCAAATGGAATCCCAACCCAAAAGCAGGCTGTGGCTGCTGTGAGGTTGAACCAAAAAGTGAGGGCGTTGTTGTTGCTGTGTTTCCAAAAGTGAATCCTCCTGACTTTTGTTGTGTGTTCTGGGTGAAGGAGAAGCCTGTGTTGGCTGTGGTGCTGGGCTGACCAAAGGCTGGGGTGCTGGTGTTCGTTCCAAACAGGCTGCCTCCAGATGTACTGCCAAACCCTGAAAATACAATGCCACATGATATCATCATCATCATCATCACCATAATAATGATCACCACCACCATAATGATGATAATCATCATCATCATCATCATCATCCTGACCACTTTTTCCCACCTATGGACAGTATGGGATAAGAATCCACAGAACAAAAGAGAAAGCATGAAAGAGGTAGTACTATCAACAGTATATCAAGTGTAATGAGACAGACACTTTGTACAGTATGTCATTATCCCTCTAGAGACATCCGTTTAAAATTATTGGTAAATGAAATGACAGGCAACACCTAGACGAATAAATTCAACAACAAGTGGATGTAACAGGCTGAATGCTCTATGATATGTTCTACACATTTATTAATGCACTATCACACTTCTAATCCTAGCTATTTCCTATTTTCATGTGGTTAAGTATATGAAATATACAGTTCTCTGCTCTCCCTCTCCTAACCCACCAAAATACAGGAACTAACAAGTCCCTGCCAAGTATTGCCAAGGAACAGTCTCCTACTGGATGATAACCATACATATGTACTGTGTATACAATGTGGGTATGACAGCAATACATATGTACAGCCATTCAGTGATCTCCCCTGACAACACACAGAATGGACACGAATGTAAGTATGCTGTTAAGTATGACAGCACCCGACCTTGTCTGAGCACCAAGGGTGACCTTGACCTTGGGAGCAGATGGTTGGTTGTTGTGTACAACACATCGTCATGGCATAGTGAACAACTGTGTGAAGTTATACTGAACTCTGTCCATGCATGTGGAAGTTACAGCGTGGACACGAAATTGCGGACGGACATACTGACATACTAGTGGAACCACGCAAACCTATATTCCCCATCCGGTTTGACCAGTAGGGGACTAAAAACATGCCTGTAGGATAATTTGAAACCATTAGCAGAGGATGACATCATTATGCATGCCAAATCTCTTAATTTCATCTCTGAAACCACACCATCCACAAGAACATTATTAAGACCTGAACATTTGAACTGTTTACTCCTAACTCAACAAAAGAGAATGGAACAAACACTACATTATTCAGATTTTGCTGAATCTGACCAATAAAAATATCAATGTCTACTTGAAATGGTTCATACACTCATTAGGCCTGGAAATACAGTAATCCCTCAATTATCTGGATGTCCAATATCCGAACAATCCATTATTCACATGCTGTGACCTGGCTGTTCAAAACCATTATTCATACATTTTTCCATTTTATCCAGACAAAATGCTTGCGTCTGGGTGGAATTTATGGCTGAGTGAACATTTTCACTCAGCAGAGCTGTTTATTTCATGTCACTTTAGGGTATGGCCCTGAGGTGGTGACTGCTTGTCTGTGGTTCATGGGTCTGATTGACCATGGGAATTGCTTGGCTGTTGTTTACAGATCTGCTTGACCAGATAAAGTAGTGTAAAACACAAGGAACAAGTGCTGTACGATGTACTGTAGTGGTCATTTACAATGGCTCTCAAAGTTAGGATCTGTACGAAGGGGGGCCGGGGGAGAAGTCCCATTATCCAGATGGATCCACTATCCACACGTGCCTTTGGCTCCATTACGTCGGATAATCCAAGGATTACTGTATAATCATTATCTGAATCACGTTCACTGCAGGGCTGAACCTTCTGTTCAGGAGTGACAGCCAAAACTAACCCTCCCCTATACTGGCAATGGATAAATCAGGACATTATATGTGTATAGTAGTTATGGAAATTCACATTAAAGTGCTGTGCTGGTTATGTTTCTGTAAGACTGCGGTTGACAGTACTGTATGTCATCCATATGAAGCATCATCATCATCATCTAGCTAATCATCGGTTGCCGCATGAGGAACATAGTAGCCTGGGGCTAGGTAAGTTGGTCCTGACATTCAAAATGAAAGTGACCAGCCTCATTCATCCCTGAGTGACATAACATAAGCAATTAACCCCAACCACCCCTTGGGTATAAACCTGCACTGGCTCCATGCAACTGGAGTTCCTTAACTGTCCACTAAACCTCCAGTAACCATAATTTGGTTATATGGCTACCATCCAGCATTTGGCTTGTCACACAGTTTAAAGTCACTCATAATGAAGGAAAGAATGACAGAAGTGAAGGAAGAAAAGAAGGAAGGAAGAGAGGAAAGGGCGGTCACCCAAGAGCAGCACTACATCAAGTGAGTGGATGGTGAGCACCCCCACCTACTGAGTGAAAATTTATGCAAGCAATTTAAGACAAACAACTAACACTCACTTTAAATGCTGCCCAAGGATCAGGTTTCAAATTACAGCTATTCAGAGAAACAGATTAGAAGCTGAACATTCTATCAACGAGCCACTGTACTTGTTCGGAAACTACAGGTACAATGTCAATTTTCCTGCGTAATCAGTTCCAGAGCGTTGCCGAAAGAACCGTTATGCCACTTTAACAGAGGCCATTACGTTGCATATAATAATTCAACGAGGAGCAATGTAGGTCCTATACAATAGTTCAGCAATACACCTCTGACCCACTACCCTTCAGTGTAATCACTCTCATATTCTAACCTGAGTTTTTATGGAATAACTGCACCTGGTTCATTATCCTGTTACTGTACCTGCTAGGTACACTTCATTACTCTGATGCTGTCAAAAATATTTCTTCATCACTCGATCATGCTCAGTACTCTTACCATCTATCAAATAAAGTTCCTTTGTTTCTCTGAATCACTGTCTCAATAGCATTTAAATATCTATTCCTTTTGCTTCTTTATATTATAAACAGCTGACAAACCATTACCACATGAGACACACAATTTCTGCACAGTCCAGTTTTTTCAACAGTTCTATTATAAACAGCTGACAAACCATTACCACATGAGACACACAATTTCTGCACAGTCCAGTTTTTTCAACAGTTCTACCCTGTTCAGTTCCCTGCCCCCCATACTAAAATAGTTTTACTGCATTAAATCCACCAAACAGCTGTTTATACACCAGTATGACCTGACAGGTGAAAGAAAATACAGTACACGTAAAGATACAGGTGGCCAGTGTAGTAAGTCACTGAGGAGCTATATATTGGTTACTGTGGAAATGGGGTGCCTCGTGGCGACTGACTTTCATGTGTAAACAACCCCGAAACATAATAACACTTTATGCACTCCACACTCACTTATAAAGTGTCTCAGACGATACCAGTGATTTGACTGAGGTAGTAATTCAGAATAAACTGAAGCAGTAATACAGTATTTAAGGGTAACTAAAAGAACGAGGAATGTGATGAGAAGTGTTGTATTCACAAGAGCAGAAATTGATGGTTAGGAATGGTTGACTGTGAGTAGTTCGTATTCACAGACAAAATACACCAATAACTGGATGATGGATGGCTGGAACAATGCTGGCTCACACAGTCGGTTAGGAGAAATATAAGAGAAAAGGGTCGTCTGGTTCACAATCGACAGCAGCAGAAGTGGTGTAAACATTCCTGATTCAGTCCCTGCTGTCATTTGGGGTGTTATTACTAAGATATTAAGCAAAATGTGAGTGAAAATTTGTGGCCCCTGAACCAGCTAACATTTATTTCCATTTACTATTTTTTTTGGCTACTGAGAGCTCCATCACTGTGGTAGCTTAGCAGACCAATAACAACATTCGAGGAGGTTTGACTGTATTGAAATAGACTGGTGTTTACAGAATGTGTGACACCACCCCTGACACTTGCATATTTCTTAGATGCCAAAGCTAGGGTTAAATGTAAGTAAAGTTAGCTAAGAATCAGACAGAATACTGGGATCAACACCAAGACATGCACCATAAACAAACCAAGACAGCAAGTGCTACACACTACAGTATGTGTGGCTATCAGGTACAATAGTTCAACATATGCAGGAACTTCAAGTGTCCTCTCATAATTTTGTCCAGATTAAAAGAGATGCTAAACCATCTGATGCCGGTAAATTAGTAAAGTACCTGTATTAATCCTACAACACTACTACATTTACACTAATAATGGTTTTACAAACTTAAGACTTCCAAAAAATGCAGTACTGTCAACACTGTATTACAAGCCTGACAAACTTCACCTATATCCAAAGCTACTTACCAGTGGATGTGCCAGTTCCAAAAAGAGACTTGTTCTCTGGAGGTTTGGATCCAAACAGTGAAGTGCCAGCAGAAGTGCCAAAAAGTCCTGTTGATCCCACTGCCTGTGGCTGCTGAGGCTGTGTCTGTGTCTGCCCAAATCCTGGCAGTGTGGTGCCTTGTCCTGGCCCTTTGCGATTAGCTAAGTAATCCTCAACACGAAGTTCCTCCAGAGATTTATTTTCATATTCCTGTAAAAACAAAATGTGACTGGTTAAGTAATCCGCAACCTGAAGCTCTTCTGAAGATTTGTTTTTATATTCCTGTAACAACAAAATGCAGCTAGCCAAGTTATCATCAACCCCAAATTCTTGTAACTTGTTTTTGTATCTCCCAGCAAGATTTTCAAACTGGGGGTACCGGTTAATAAAGTACAGCCTTCAAAAACCCTTCTAACATCAGGGCTATTCTAGTTTGAATAAAGCTGTCTGATAACAGTACGAAGCTAAAGCTACATCACGAAGAATGGGTAAAAAATAAATCTCTCTCTCTCTCTCTTACACACACACACACACACACACACACACACACACACAACTGGGTTATACACTACCTTCATAGTGGTGATGACTTCAATGCGAGTGCGTATGTTGGAAGAAACACCATTCCTTGTCATGGTGTCGCTGCCGGTCACAGGTTCATACTTTACTGTTGTACCAGTAACAGCTCCTCCTCCAGCACCAAAACCTGAAAACAGAATAACCCAATTGAAAAGTTAGTGCATGGTGGATTCTTACCATGTTAAGCTTCAGACAAAAATGCTGTACCGCATAATACTGCCACAAAATTCAAGCAAATTATTACACCATCAACATCATCATCCGGGCCTCCTTTCTCACCCTTGGGCAGGGTGAGGAATAGCAATGTCCAGACAGCCCAAGTCTGCCCACTCCAATGGGCCATTCTTCCACTCACTCATTATTCAAGCCTGCGGAATTCTGGATCTATCTGATACACAAAAAACTTTCACCAAATTCTGTAGCTTCACATATACGTATCCGATAGAGTCAATCTGAACACTGTCACGTTAAAAAGGGGTGCCAAATCCCTGATCATGCTCTTCTTCTCACAACATTCATCCAGCCAGCTCAATCTCTCGTCACTCCCCTAGCCTCACCGACTTCCATGCCTCTCTTCCTCACACACTCATCCACCATATCCCTCCACCTTCTCCTTGGCCTATTCTGCCTCCTACCTCCATCAAATTTGCTCAGATTTACCTTTTTCACAACACTATTGTTATCCATTCTCTCCACATGACCATACCATCTCAGTACACTCTCTTCAATTTTGGTCTCCACAGACTTCCTCACTCCCTTTCACAAATCACATTATTTCATATCCTCTCCACTCTCTGTGCTCCATATACATTCCTCAGCAGTCCCATCTCCACTTCTCTCACTTCTGACTTCTCAATTTCATGCCAAAGAATAGTCTCACATCCACAAGTTAAAGTTGGCACTAACACTCCATGTAAGCCTCATGCAGATGCAACACTGAAGCCTCTGTTCCTTATCAAGGCCTTCGTAGCACCAGCTACTTTCCTTCCTTGTGTCACTCGAATTTCCACTTCTTTTGCACATTTTCCTCTCTTTTCTATCACTGTACCCAGATATTTGAACTCTCTCACCAATTCCAGTCTCCCTCCATTCACCGTAACATCACACTGGGAGTAACCTTCTCTCTCGATTACCATCAATTTACTTTTTTTTACATTTTACTCTCAAGGCATGATGATCACTGACATCAGCAAAACTCTGCACTAGTCAACCAAGTTCTTGTCCGATATTTGCATATAGCACTGCATCATCAGCCTACAACAAATTTGAGTTATTCCATCCATCACCATTCATTACCAACTCCACCCCTCTCTCCATTACTCGTGTTTTTATTTCTCTCATCACCCCATCCATATAGCCTATACACTGAACAACTATGGGGACATCACACAACCTTGTCGCACGTCCACACTGATCGTGGACCATTCACTTAGATGCCCATTTACCCTTACACATGCCTCACTACCATCATAAAACCTCTTGGCGGCATCCAGCAACTTACCATCTACACCATACATGCATAAAACCTTCAACAATCCTTCTCTGCCTACTTTGTCGTATGCTTTTCCTGAGCCGTAAATGCCATAAACACCTTATAGTCCTCCTCACAAGCCTTCTCCACCATCTGTCTCACTGCAAATATTTAATCCACACATCCTCTGCCACTCCTAAAGCCACCCTGTTCATCACTCACTAGGGCTTTTGATATCTCCCTTACTTTCTCTATAATAATTCATATACCTTCTCTACAACACTCAATAAACTTATGCCACGATAATTCTTACACTCACTTCGCTCGCCTTTATTTTTGTACAGGGGAACAATCACCGCCTTTTTCCATTCTGCTGGCACAGTTTCACTCATCCATGCCGACTTACATACAAGCACTTCATTCTGCTCTCTCCACTACACTTAATCATCTCTGCAACCCATTTTTATTTCCGTCCTACCTGGTAGCAGTTTGGATTCTACACTCAAATAATTCAATTAATTATAACACTCTAAATTATCTAAAAACTGCCTGAACAATGTAAACCCAAAACAATACTACAGGCGGTCCCCATTATACAAACAGCTGACTTAGAATTTTCAACTATACGAAAGTAGAAACCGTAGCTACTTCAAAATTTGAACTTTTCCCAGGATAGTGATATGCAGTACGATACTCTCTCGTGAAACTGGGCAGCAGCAGTGAACCAAGTCCCAGTCTACCCTGGCTAGTGTAAACAACAGATGCTCCGCTGCTCTCCCGTGGTCTGTGTAGCCAGCGCTTTTTGGGATACCCCCCTGTATCTACAATGTGTTTTGTGCATCCACTATGTCTACAAAATCCCCATCTGTCCCTCCTGCTACTGGTGAGAAGGCAGTTACTCGTGAGATGGTACTCAACTGCCAAGCACGAAGGCAGCAAGCCCATAGGTTCCGGAACAATTCAGTGTCAGGAAGATTCCCAGTCATTTACATATCAATTTACTTAGCAAGTATACTAGTTTTTAAGTTATATGAGATATAAAAAGGACGATGGTTTATTGAATTCACTGACAGGAAGATTCTCCGTCATAAAAAGGACAATAGTTTATTGAATTCACTGTCAGGAAGATTCCCCGTCATTTATTTACATATCAAAATACTTAGCAGGTATACTAGTTTTTGAGTTATATTAGTTACAAAAGTGATGATGGTTTATTGTTTTTATCATCCATCCATCATCCAATCCTATGTTGCCCCAAGTGGAGCTTAAGAACCCAGGGCTAGGCAAGTTGTTCCTGACATTTAAGATGAGAGTGACCAGCCTCTCTCATCCCCGAGTGGCATTACGTGAGCAATAAACCCTAACCACCCGGTGGATATAATCCTACACAGGTTCAATACAAATGAAGCACATTAATTACCACTAAACCACCAGGTGCCATAATTTGGTTATAAGGTTACCACCCAGCACAGTAAGTGGTTTCCTGGTGTACAGGAAACCATTTGGCTTGTCACTCAGTGCAAAGTCACCCATAGGCAGAAGAAAGAGGAGAGAATGAAGGAAAGAAAGACAGAAAAGAAAGGATGGAAGAGCGGAAAAGGCAGACACCCAAAGCACCACTACATTGAGTGAGTGGATGGTGAGCACCCCCATCTACCACCATAAATGTAAAATATGGCATCAAATAGTCGATATTAAAGGAAAAAATATTATACTGAAAAATGAATCAGGCAGTGTATGATAACCTTCACTGTTTATCAGGCTACATAATGAGATATCAGCATTTGTCTAGCTGTGTAATAACTTTAAATGAAAGATCAATATATATCAAAATTATATGAATAACCTACACATTTTACATGCACAGTATATAAATATGTAAGTCTGAGATTCTCGGTCTACTGATGGGGTCGATGGGGAATTGATGGGGAACTGTCTGACAATGAATTGTCTAGACGGCAACTGGTCCTGCTTTTGTTGTGACAACAAATCGTCCTGATAGGGAATTGTCCACAAATCGGCCCATAATGGCCATCACAAATGAACCTGGACTATCACAACTGATCTATCTATCTATCTATTGCCAGACGCCTCAATCCCGTTTGGGGTGGCCACAAACAAATCGCCTCCAAGTCGCCCTGTCCCCCGCCATTTCACTGCCCTGCTCCCAACTCACACCCCCCTCTCTCATATACCTCTCCACCCCATCCCTCCATCTCATCCTCGGCCTCCCCCTCCCTCTTCCCCCCTCCACCTCACTCACATACACTCTCTTCGTCAGTCTTTCACCCTCCATCCTCTCCACATGGCCAAACCACCTCAGTGTGTTCCTCATAACGCTTCCTATCACATCCACATCCACACCACAACGCTCCTTTATATCCTCATTCGTCAGCCTGTCTCTCCACGTGACTCCACAGGCTCCTCTTAAATAACTCATTTCCACTGCTCTCACTCTTGACTTGTATCCTTCCAACAATGTCCAAGCTTCACTTCCGTACGTTAGAGTTGGTATCACAATACTGTCATGTAGTAACTTTTTCACTTCCATGCTCACTTCCCTGTTTCTTATCACTGCTTTCAAGGAACCAGCAGCCTTTCTTCCCTGCTGTACCCTTTCAAGCACTTCACCCTCCAAACCTCCATCCTTACTCATCACACTACCCAAATACTTAAACGTACTCACATTTTCCAATTCCTCACCATCCAACCTCGCTGTACATTCACTAACTTCACCTCTCTCAAAGACCATCACTTTACTCTTCCCTACATTCACCTTTAGGACACACTCTCTCAAACTCATCCACCAAGCCTTGCAGCTCCCCTTCGTCTTCACTCAACAACACAGTATCATCTGCAAACAACAGTACAGGGAGTTTCCAAACACTATCCTCTCTCACCAGGGCCACTCCAACATCCACTACCCTACCTTGTACCTCTTTTATTACCCCCATCCATGTACAGATTGAACAACCATGGAGACATGACACATCCCTGTTTCAAACCAACTTTCAAAGAGAAAAATTCACTTAGTTCACCATCCACACGCACTGCAGCCTTCGCACCATCGTACATACTCTTCACAGCATTCAACAACTTCCCATCTACTCCATATATTCTTAACACTTTCCACAATCCTTGTCTATCCACCCTGTCATATGCTTTCTCCAAATCCATGAAAGCCGCATACAACTTCTTTCCCTTCTCTAGAAACTTTTCCACTAAAGATCTAAGAATGAATATCTGATCTACACAACCTCTTCCCTTCCTAAAGCCTCCCTGTTCTTCTCCAACTAATTTCTCTGTTCTTTCTCTAACTCTGTCTGTAAGTATCCTACCATACACTTTTCCTATTATACTAAGAAGACAAATGCCCCTATGATTACCACACACTTCTTTTTCCCCTTTTCCTTTGTACAAGGGAATAATTATACCTGACTTCCAATCCTCCGGGACTCTACCTTCCTCCCAGGCCAATCTGCACAACTGATTATCTCAGTAAAGTATTCAATAAATAACATGAGATATTCAACATTTTATTATAAAATGGGCTTTATATTAATGATTTTGCCCAACTGTAGGACAATGTAAGCGTTCTAAGCATATTTAAGGCAGGCTTGGCTAGGCTATGATGTTTGATTGGTTAAGCGTATTAGATGCATTTTCGACTTACAGAAAATTCAACTTACAGCCAGTTTCTCAGAATGTAACTCGATCGTAAGTCGAGGACCACCTTTATATATTAGATTAAAAAAAAAGATTATGCGTATTTGGTACAAAATTCAGACATAACAAATGATGACTGGTATAAAATGCCTAAAGATTATATCCATCCTGGTACACCCACTTTAACCCCTAGAGTACTATGACTGACAATCATCAGTTAGCTAGTTTGCCATGTAGAGTCCTATGACTGACAATCGTAGAAGGTCTGTTACAAACTGCCGAGCACTAAGCCAGACTGTTTTATGATGAAAATGGCTCCTACCCAATCAGAACTAGGGGATGTGGTGGTGGGAAGGAAGATCCCGCCCCCTCACTAGGTCTGTGGGGGGACCTCCCCCCCCCAGCCACCTCTCCACCTCCCTCTGGCTGATTGGATACAGCTTGCTCTGTCCCCTCCCACCCCAAACTACTCAACCATCCCATATCTACATCGTATGGGGAGGGGAGTGTCTCTTGCCCGCTCACCCTCCCCAAGCCTCCCCCCCTTTACATCTAATGATGCAGAAATTTCCCTGCTATGAATGCTCTTTGATGTTTCCTCTTGCAATAATACCCTGCCACACCACCTCCCTGCACTGGGGGTGTGTCTCATCCCCCCTCACCTTCACCAAAGACCCCCCCACCCCACCTCCACCTTCTCCCCTCCCAATTCTTTGTCCCAAACATGGAACACTAATTTCCCTGCCATGATCAGCCTGTGTATTCACCAATTTTTTTTTTTTTTTTTTTTTAACTCTCATGCTGACTCCTGCACCTAGTTTCATCAATGGAAACATACTTTACACTGATTTATTGATTTTGGTGAGGTTCTTTAGCAAAAATTAGTCTTATGCTGAATTTTTTTACTTTTTTTTTTGTATCTCATATTGACTCACCATTCACTCACTCGATGTAGTGCTGCTCTCGGGTGTCTGCCCTTTCCTCTCCTCCATCCTTTTTTCCTTCCATCCTCTTTTGTTTTTCTTTCCTTCATTCTTTCCTCATCCTTCTGCCTACGGGTGACTTTACACTTCCTCTTCTGTCATTTTTTCCTTCATTCCTTCCTCTTCCTTCTGCCTGTGGGTGACTCTACACTGAGTGACAAGCCATTTATTATGCTGGGTGGTAACCATATAACCAAATTTTAGCGTCTGGTGGTTTAGTGGGTAAATTACTGTGCTCCAATCAGATTTAGCCGGTGAAGGTTTATATCCAAGGGGTGGTTGGGGTTTATTGCTCACGCACTGCCACTCAGGGATGAGTGAGGCTGGTCACTCTCATCTTAAATGTCAGGACCAAGTTGCCTAGCCCCGGGCTTCTACACTCCTCATGCGGAAACGTAGGATTGGATGATGGATGGATGGATGGACTCCAACACAGAGTTTCATCAACTGAAACATATTTTACATTGATTTAAATGATTTTGGTAAGATTCCCTAGAAAAAATTAGGTTCCTGTCGATGTTTTCCTGTTTTCTCTCTTACCGTGAGGAGGGGCTCATAATCTTTGATGGGCAGTTTTGTGGTAACGGTTAGGCCTACAGGACTGAGACTGGCATTTTCAGGTGTGTATATTCAAGCTTATCAAACCTGTATGAAAATTTTTTTACCTTGGTAAAAGTTGAAAAATCAACCCCGAATTGTGGCTGGGGTGAAACATAGCTTCAGAAAAATGCAGTCCATAGGGGTTGATGGGGATGTCACAGATCGCCTGCCATTGATAATTTCTGGTTGGTATTATTATTGAACATGCATTCACATGAAAAGATCAATCTTCTTCGGACATATCTGGCTACACTGATCATTTTGGATACCAATTAACCCCTCCTGCACTGTGTATATAGGCACCATCATGTTGGAGAAAAAAAATAAATAAATAATAAAAAAAAAATAATGTGGTATGTAGGGCAAACCATATAAACATACCAGTAGATGCACCAAAAAGCCCTCCAGCTGTTGAAGGGGTGGATCCAAACAGTCCACCTGATGTTGTGGTGCTGGTGGTAGTGGTCTGACCAAACCCAAACGGCCGGTTTTGTGTGGACTGCTGTGTGCCAAACCCTCCAGTGGAACCACTACCAAATAATCCTGTGGGTGATTTACAAATGCATCATTAAAATGATCTGTACAAACAACCATGCATCATCATCTTCACCCGTACCCATTTTTTTTTAAAAATAAATATTCAAGTAAATCATAATTTTAGGGGGGAGAGTAGAAGTGTCACATTTTGCAGCCTCTAGGGCACTTTCTGGACTAAAAAATACCTTGACATATTCCCATGCATCCTTGTGGGCAGAGATGTTGAGCCGAAGTTACCTTGCTTTGATTCAAAACAGACTCTTATACAGAGAGTTACCTCACTTCTTGGCAATCACAGATCTTCTGTACGGTAGACTTTATACAGCATAATTAATATTACTGACATATTGTGAAAAATATCATGCACTTGAGTATTTCCTCACCAGATTTTAGAAACCCCTTAATGACATGAACAAATCACTTGTGCTTGTTTGCGACTAACAGTGCTATAGTATTTGCCATATACCGCTTGAAAAACAACTCCCCTATGCCAAACTTACAAAACGCATACTTCACATGACAATGCAGACAATACAAATTACCAGGTATTTACTTATGTTCTACTAGTGGTGCATAAGTTCCCTTGTTACCATACAAATGTTTGTACAAGCAGTAAACCCCAACCAACCTTCAGATGCCAACCATTGTGGGTCCCATCTAGTTAGTGCCACAATCCAACAGACCACTTGACATCATATGGTTATACGGTTACCACCCAACATAGCAAACATGGCTACCACCCAGAATAGTAAATAGTTTTCTGGGTTACAGTAAACCATTTGGCATGTCAGTTCAATGCAAACTCACCTACGGCAGCACTATTAATGTGCAAGAAGTGCTTGTGGAAATTACAATAAGAATTGCAGTGATTGTGAGTTAGAGTGCATACATCATCAAAAGAATCCTGATAGGATAAGAATACATGTAAAGATACACTACTGCACCCTTTTATATCTCTGCCTCCAAGTAGGATTCAACCCTGGTCTGGATGACTAGAGAACAGATACCAACCTACCCAAAGAAGGGTTTCACTTCTTATTTCAGACAAAAAAAAAAAAAAAAAAAAAAAGGGGGGGGGGCAAAACATATCAAACTTGTAACAATTACTGACCTGTACTTGGCTGTTGTGTCTGGCCAAATAATCCACCGCCACTAGTTGACCCAAAGCCTGTGGAGGGCTGGCTAAACCCAGTAGAAGCCTGGGTCTGCTGTCCAAACAGCCCTCCACCAGTTTGCTGAGGCTGGCTGCCAAAGAGGGATGTGCCAGAGGAAGTGGCTGCTCCAAAGGGGGTACTGCCAGTTCCAAAACTGGTTGTCTGTTGCTGTCATCCAAAATATTAACATCATAAGAACCCCTACTGTATATTACAGGTGACTCAAATACAGTACTCTCCTATATATAGACAGATAGACAGATAGACAGATATGGATATACATATATATACTGTACAAACAAAAATAACTCTTGAAAATTCAACTTCCTGCTGTGATTCAAGTATTACAGTATTGTTGTGCCCTAATAAAGTGGTACTGACATTAATGGTATCAAACAATGGAAGGAAGGAAATAAGTTTAAACCTTAACAGATTATTATACTATAATTACAACACAACCCCACAAAGCTACTGTGCTACTTACAGGAGTTCCAAAGGCAGGACGTCCAAAAGTAGTAGATCCAAAGCCTGTTGATGGAGCAGTTGTACTTGGGGTCCCAAAACCAAACGTGGAAGGGGTGCTTCCAAATGGGGCTCGTGTCTGCTGCCCAAACATTGTCTCTGGTTGTCTTATGCCAATCAGTCCTGGCAAATAGTGTTACAGTAGACCTGTTGATAGAAGTACGGTAATACTTGTACTGAGTGCAGTACTATATATAGTCAATATTCATTATGAACAATCAAATATTAAATCATTTCATGACTCTTCTTCCCATCAAAGCATGGAGTGAGGTAAGGACCAGAATGCAAGGGAAGGAAAGAAAAAGCACAGTATGGGTAGAATTACCAGCATGTCCCCAAACATTCAAGTCCCTAGACTAGAGCCAATGTATGAGAGAGAGAGAGACAGACAGACAGACAGACAGACAGACAGACAGACAGACAGACAGACAGAGACAGAGAAACAGAGAGAGTGTCAATCTCTGAGTAACGTGAGGCTGAGGTATTTTTGTACTTAGACCGTCAGCATAATGTGACAGGTCATAAGCATTATCTATCTATCTATCTATCTATCTATCTATTGCCAGACGCCTCAATCCCGTTTGGGGTGGCCACAAACAAATCGCCTCCAAGTCGCCCTGTCCCCCGCCATTTCACTGCCCTGCTCCCAACTCACACCCCACTCTCTCATATACCTCTCCACTCCATCCCTCCATCTCATCCTCGGCCTCCCCCTCCCTCTTCCCCCCTCCACCTCACTCACATACACTCTCTTCGTCAGTCTTTCACCCTCCATCCTCTCTACATGGCCAAACCACCTCAGTGTGTTCCTCATAACGCTTCCTATCACATCCACATCCACACCACAACGCTCATTTATATCTTCATTCGTCAGCCTGTCTCTCCACGTGACTCCACAGGCTCCTCTTAAATAACTCATTTCCACTGCTCTCACTCTATCAACATGGGTAAAATCTCCAGCTTACACGGGATGTGTCAGCTGGCCTGGCGACACGATTTGAAAGACGTGCGCAATGACATCACCTGCCAGACTGCCAGGATTGGCCAGCTTACATCGGGGTACCTGTCCTGGGCACATACCAGTATACTCAGTCCTTTCTCACCGAGTTCTACCCACGCTGTCCAGCAAGATTTTTTTTTGTGTCTGCTTGCATGTCGAGCAAGGACAATGACTCTTAAGTCATACCACGTGATCAGCCTCAGCCACCCAGAAAGTGGTGCATCTTCACATATGCCCAGAAGCTTGAGATAGTAAAGGAGCTAGGGCAGTGAAAGAGGCAGGTACAAAAGGTGAAAAAGTATGGTGTGAATGAAAGCACCATCAAAGGATTAAACTTAGATGCTGAAGGACAGGCAGGAGCAGCAACATCTCAACAAAGACAACAACAACACAGGGGATGGGGGGCGGGGGGAGAGTGCCACAGAGCTACGCATCGACAACACATGGGTACCCAAACTTTTGCTTTTGTTAATACTATTTAAATACCATTCATGTTCTTAGTTACAACAGTTATATCTCTTTCAGTGTTTTACATGATGGTGGGTATGAGTAGGGGGTAATTTGTGCGCAGTAGGGTGGTAAGATGGGATAAAAGTGAGAGATTTGGAAAGCCACCAGAACACACTGTACCATTCATTATACATGTAAACAAATTGTTTGAGTAATACGTGTTTCAGGACCACTGTCCTTGTCCAGTCTACATTGTCTCTGATGATTGTATGTATATATATACAGTATATACTGTATATACAGTAGTGTGTGTGTGTGTGTGTGTGTGTGTGTGTGTGTGTGTGTGTGTGTGTGTGTGTGTGTGTATATATATATATATATATATATATATATATATATATATATATATCATATACATACCATATAGATAAATAGATAGATAGATAACCGGTACATACAGTACGCTTTCAATTATCTGTCGTAATTCAGTCAACCCCTTTGCCGAATAAAACAAAACACTGGATACAGCATAGTACCCTCCACTGGCTCGACTTTTGGCATCGAGCTGGATACTGTGTTACTATCTGTCTTGACCCTCTATCCTAAAAACAGTCCCATAAGTATAAAACTAAAACTAAGCATAAAATACAGCACAGTAATACTGTAGATAATACTGTGCCAGCTGGCTACTGTTCATGATCTGATTGATACACTTTGATGCCAGATATTGCATAGAACCACCACTTACATCCCGTTTTAGCCCCAGAAATTGCATAATTTCGCCGGTTATTACTTTAACAGAGCCAAGCCAGCAGTGCTGGATGCTGCAATGGGATGGCTATTGTGACGACGGATAAATGAGAGTCTACTGTATGTGTAAGTCTGTGTATATAATCAGCAGAAGCCCGACATAATGGAACTTGATATACTGGAAAGACTGAAAATGCAGAAGCACTTTTTTCTGGTATTTATATGCCCTTTCTAAGGGAAAATTTCCATTAACACTAGTACAATTCTGTTAATCAAATTCCGTTCCAAAAACCACCAACTTACCAGAAAAAGTCCAGTAAATGGAGTGCGTCCAAAAGCCAATACCAGAAACACCCCCCTCACCAGCACGCATGATCATTCCTGTACAGCAGTGATTCTCAAACTTGGGTTGCGAGAGGAATTTTGATGGGTCACAGGGACCGGATATAGAATATGCCTTATGCTTTCAACGTATATTATTTACTTAACTGAAATTGTACAGTAATTATCCTTATTACACAACTAGCATACAGTATTCATAATAACTACATTAAGCTATATACCAGTTACTCTCTCTCTCTTACCCTGTGGGTCACGAAGTCTTGAAATATTCCAAACAGGGTCACACACTAAAAAGTTTGAGAACCGCTGCTGTGCAGTGTTGCGACATATTCCCACCATGTCGCCTGGGCTGCGTCGCTCACCCACCCCAGTCTTCGCGTGATCCCGAGCCTATCAACATCTGCTCTGTGCATGTGAGCATTGTCGGAACTCGGCTTAACAGGTGCTTTCAAGGATTTAGCAGAAAGTACCTCCAACAATCGGAAAAGTTTCCCTTACATTGAGCCTTGGTTACGGAACTCGATTTGGCAGAAAATTCAAGATAACAGAATGGGAGTTGGCTGAATTAGTCCGTTTATCAGGCTTGTACATACTGTATCTTAAAACAGGTCAACCAAGCAGCATAAATTTGTATGATAATATAATTCACAAGAACTGAACTCACATAATTATCATACCTAACTTCTTACATCAACATGTAGCTAAACTCGTCATACCATACAAGCAGAATTTTTCTGATCTTGTGTCCATCAGCTAACACAAAAAATCTTTTCACACTCACTGCACTTAATGTGAGAACTCATAGATTACACCGCTCCCTCATTATCAAACTCTTTAAAGTTTTTATCACATTCCAATGATGGGCCTGTCTACTGTGCATCACAAACACCACCAACTCATATTTCTGACTGCATGAATGCGACCCTCCTCTCAGTCATATTAAGCTCCCAAAAAATGCACTACTTCATCCAACATTTTTACTTCTTCCTCAGGAGTAAATGCTTTCTGGGGGTTCTTGGCACTCTCAATGCAAGAAGGAGCACTTTCTGGGCACTTAGGTATTGTTAACCATGTTAGTCTGGAATCATGTAGTCAGACTTCTGGGATGCAATAAGGAGCAAGAATAAAAATACTTCTACACAATGACAGTCAACCAACGAGATTGAGGCTAGCAGGTATAGGACTTGGGTCATGTATAAAAGGAGAAATTAAATACTCGTATTGTTGTAAGAATGTTACTTTCCTCTGTCTTAAATCACGGCTCAATTGTTCTATATATACTGTACAATATGAACACTGTCCCAGCTCTTTGGGGTTGAACCACTCTATGCCATTTCACATTTCACCACCGTCAGGGCTGACTCAGTATTTCACCAAGGCCTGAAGGAGTGCAATGGTGAAAGTTACAAGAGTGCTTTTTAAATTTTTCTTACGTGCCTTCACAACTGATTCTCAGATTCTTGACTGCTGCTCGTAACAACAATTTTTTGGTACTCTTAAAAAAAAACTCGCCAAGACTTTTACCTCCTGGGTGGTGTGGAAATAAAGTCAAATTTACAATATGTACATTATAAAGTAAAAGAAAATAACCAAAATGTATCCTAAAATACCACAGATGAGAGAGAGAGAGAGAGAGAGAGAGAGAAAAAAAAATGGGAGAAATGGAGTTCCCCCGAGCTAAGCCCTGTATTGGACTATATAGCCCCGCTAGGGTTACAGGAGCGAGCTACCACTCCCGGCACGGCAGCCTGGGCAAGGCTCGAACTCGCAATCCCCCGATTATGAGTCCGGCGCGCTACCACTGTGCTACCGCGCCCCCCAGAGAGAAAGAGAGAGAGAGAGAGAGAGAGAGAGAGAGAGAGAGGCATCGCGGGTACGGAAAACGTGGCAACACCGTACAGAGGTTGGTGCCCCACCCAAACCGCCAGTTAAGAATGGTACCACCATAGTAATATATCAATCCCACATACTACAGGGTTTCATGAAGTCTAGGCCGAACCATTCCTGTTCAAATAGTAGCCTCCTATAGCTAAACTGAATGCTACTGTCTGGAGGGAAATGGAGAAATGGCATTCCTCCGAGCTAGACCCTGCATTGGATCATATATCCCAGCTAGGTTACAGGAGCGCGCTACCGCTCCCAACACGGCAGTCCCAGGCGAGGCTCGAATTCGCAATCCCCCGATTACGAGCTTGATGCTCTACCACTCAGCCACCATGCCCCCCTGTTTGGAGGGAGCAAGAGTAACATACAGTGCCAGTATATAATACATTCTTCACCAAATGCACTCTGCTGAATATTACTATAAGCAATTTTACAGCTACCAGTATATGCATTCAAACTGAACTATAAAAATTACAAACTTTGTTATTATTGCAGATTCAGACAATCATGCCTCTTGGTTGTCTAGTGGAGAAAAAAATAAAATAAAATAAAAACTGCCCAAAACTGCAAATTTGCCTTATTTCATAATGAAAACATTCACCCTACCTTAGCACCTACCAAACAATAGAATAAAACCCTCAAATCTTCACAAGTGATAGAGATAATGTCCAAATAAAACTGCCAGAATTCTCCACTGCTGCAAGAATGTGCATGCAATGATGGTTCAATGGCATGTGAAGGCAGGGTGGGAAGGCCTGCCTCAGTGTTGGTAAACAAAGTGTGAGGCAACATGGTGCAATGGAGACCAGCTCAGCCCAGTTGCAACCAGATGAACAAGGAAAATAATTCTCCTTAAAACCCGTCATAAATTGCCATAACGTTTACATCATCAGCGGTCCTCACCAGCTTTAACGTTTTCAGCCATATTATCACATAAATGGCTATACGTGGTGGGGCAATAGCCTACCAACTATACGACGATTGCCTGCCATACGAAGATTACCTTTACCAGTTCAAAGCAGTTTACACTGAATATAGATATGTGACACCACGGAATTCCCCCAAGGCAACACCATCCATGAAAGATAAATTCCTGGTCTACAGTACACTACAGAACCTGTAACCGAATCATTCCCTAAACTACACCTGTTGGTAATCAAATATAGTCTTGGGCGCCAATTTAAAATTTTAGCATATTTTTTCCCATTATCACTTGAAATGCACATGCCTGGCCATGATATAAGTTGCATAACTCATACAGATGCTGATATAGTAATGATTAATGATAATGCAGGCGAAAAACTCACCAAATAATACTTATTCACACATTTGTTGACGGAATCATGGAGCTGTTTACAAGATGGCTGCACCACTTCACGAAATCCACTGTAACGTAAATTTTCAAGCATATTTTGATTTTAAAAAAGTATGGGTTCCTTAAAAATCTCCATGAATTAATATATGATATTTACGAAAAACAGTTTTATATTTTAAATCCTAGCTAGTGAAAGCATCTATAATGCATGTACGGTACTTACCGTCTGTTCTACGACAACTGCCGCAGGTCACATATTACATGAATGTGGTCTATTATGGCTTGCACGTTATGGGCGGTCTTATTCACTCCACATTTCATAGGATTGTACACGGGTACAAAGGTGTGAGAAACTTTCCAAGTGCACAACGAAAGTGCACGTGCTGCAAACGTTAGTCCATGTATAGGCCTATATACTGTCGCTGTAAAACTGACTGCCCGTGTCCCCGCAGTATTAAAGCATGGGTTTAACGTAAGTTTGGCGTGGAAGGATTCTGGGGCGTAAAATGAGGATATGCATGTGGAAATTGTGTTGAAGTGGCCGTGCTTGTGAGTGATGAAACCTGCATATAAGATACACTACGTCCGCAGCACTGACCCTAGTCAAGGCTTATCAGCAAACGAGCCTGCCACCACTCCATCGCCGAAGGCTCCGTTAAATATGAAGTGTTCAAGAATCTTTCTCAGCTCTTACTGAAGTGTGGGGGGCGCGGTACCACAGTGGTAGCGCGCCGGACTCGTAATCGGGGGATTGCGAGTTCAAGCCTCGCCCGGGATGCCGTGCCGGGAGTGGTAGCTCGCTCCTGTAACACTTGCGGGGCTATATAGTCCAATACAGGGCCTAGCTCGGGGAAACTCCATTTCTCCCATTTCTTACTTAAGTGTGAGCGTCATCATTAATTGGTGAAGAACTTTTACACCGACAAGCACGATAACACAGGCGGCGATGTGTGTGTGTGTGTGTACTTCCTGAAAAAGTCAGCTATTCTCGTCGGTCAAGGAAGCTATCCCAAACACCCCTTCCTAAGCGATTATTTTGCATTTTACACCAAAGCGTACTTTTCCTTGCTACCTGAACCATTGTCAAATCGCCAAATTCTGCATAAAAACATTTTAAAATATATAATTCTGAGTAGTTATTTTTTACTGCATTCACGAACACAGTAAAACAGTACATTAAGAATGTTTCCATCACATCACATTTTATTAGAAAATTCAAAAGAAAATATAATAAAAATACAGAAAATTATGAATTTCAATCGATTTATATAATACTGTTCTAAATCAACTGAAAATGAAAATATTTCTGAAAATATTTTTTCAACATACACATAAACGAAACGACACTGTACATTGCATGACTTACATATTAAACTCTAGCCTTTGTAAGTTGTAACTCTCTCTCTCTCTCTCTCTCTCTCTCTCTCTCTCTCTCTCCAAAACTCCGCTTGGTGGCAAGTCGTTTGTAGGCTTTGATGCGTCTCTACGAATCACCCAGCAGTTGTATGCCATCAAACTGACATTCTAAAGTCCAGGTACCTTCATTCCATGTCCTTGATATGCTGATGGAATCTTTCACCCTGTTGTTCTACCACCGCTCCAAGATTTTCACGGAAAAATTCGTGATGCGAATCCAAACAGCCAACTTTAGGACTGATGTTACCCAACTCCTTAAACTTGACCAACAAATTTCTCACAATTTCTTTGCAGTCTGGATCCTTATTGTTACCTAAAAACTTAGAATTATTTCTTTGAATGATACCCAAGCCTCTCGTTCCAGATCGTTCATCGCACCATCACGTTCTGCATCAGCAATCAGTTTTCTAATAGGCTATCAGGTCCAGTAAATTAGCCCTCTTTCAATTTAGCTGCAGGCAAACCAGGAAACTTGTGGCACAAATTCATAAGACAGGCTCCATCTTTTGATAAGGCTTTGACAAAGTGCTTCATTAATCCATACTTCATATAAGGATGTGGTAGCAGCACTTTATCTGGATTCACCAAGCTAGGTCTGACGATGTTTTTGGCACCAAGCCGTAGATTTTTTTCTATTTGGCCATTCCTTCCGAACCCAATGAAGATCCTTGGATCTGCTGTCCCACTCGCAGAAGAAACATGGAAATTTTGTATACTCTGACTGCTGACCCATTAAGATACCCAGAACTTTCAGGTCCCCACAGATGAACCAACGGTTTTTATTGTAGCTGATTTTCTCGAGAATTAAGATTTGCCAAATTCGGATACGTTTCTTTTCAATGCACAGAATGAGCAACATGTACTGATGCATATTTATTACCATTGTGAAGATGTACCCCTTTCAGGTTTCTGCACAAAGCCCCTTACGTCAGCGCAATACACCAAGGATCCATCTTTCTTGAAATACGGTGCAAACTCTTTTTTCTATTTCGGTGCCAAGGCAAAGATGTGTCTGGATGTAGTAAGTTTTTATCTTTCAATCAGGACTCCAAGAGCGCTGCAGCATCTTTGGAGAGAACGAGGTCTCTTACTAAATCATGAAGTTCATCCTGAGAACGGCTGTGGCGCATTGCTTGAACACGGGACAAATTCTTCATCGTCTACTGGAGCACTTTCTTCCTCTAAGTGAGTTTCTACATAATCAAAACTATCAGGTGGAATTGGGATTGGTAGATCAGGTCCACGTTGTACAGGTCTTCTTGCTGATGGAAGATTAGGATAAACAATTTCTTTCTGATACTTTTTGGTGCATCCTTGAATTTTGCAGGAGCAAAAATAACACTCGTTACTATGATTTGGAGTTCCGTTCATATCATCGGAATACCAAAAGCAAGGGCCTTCTTTTTACTTTTTGTCTATTGTCTTAGTTTCTCAGCACAAACAGAAGTGACACGGTGAGGGGCTCACTTTTTGTCCTGGACACCAAGTTTTATTCCAGAGTAGGAGTAATCTTAAGCTTTTTTCACAAAAGTTGTTATGTTCTGTCTCTGTTTTTTCATTACAAATTTTCCACAAATGTAGTGAGAAAAAAAAAAAAAAAAAAAAAAGGTCAGGGTTTCACACAGCCTCTAGACACCATAATGTGATCGTTAACAGTACAACTATTTTTTAATTTGTCTGTAAAGAAAAAAAAATAATGTCACTACTTCTTCAATAAAACGCCACTATTTTCATTGAACATCACTGTGAAAAAAAAAAAAGCACTGAAAGGAATTTACAAGTGCAATAGTCAACTGAGTCCGACATGTTCGCTGCACTCCGGTACTGGTGTGACTCAGCATTGTGTTGTGTTCCAGCTATACTTTAGCTTATCATCAAATAAAATAACTGTTGTTTTAAACACGGATTTTAATATTATAAAATACTAAATTCAAACATATTATCATTGTAATAAAATATCTATATGTAAATAATTATATAGTGCAACATTATAAAAATATATATATATAATTGAAAACTAAAAAAGGTGTTTTTTGAAAAAATGTTACATGATGGAGAAAAATGGCTTTCATTTTTTAATTCAGCTTCCATAAGTAAATAAAAATCGCATGAAATAATCAAAACAATTTTTTCAGTGTATATCTGTGTAACATATAAGTGGATGTCAGCCAGTCGTATCCAAAAATCGCTAAGAAGAAATGCTACGGGAATCTCCTTAACCAAGGAGAAAACAACACCAAAAAAAAAAAAAAAAAAAAAAAAAACGGTAGTAAGCAAAACAACGAAAAATGCCAATATTTCTGGATTACCCCCCCCCTCTCACTCCGATGACGTTTTTCATTTCATGCTTCCTACATTCAGACTAGTTTATACAGCTTTAGGAGGCGTCTTGCAAGGAAGGTATATAAAAAAAAAATGGAGAAAACGAGAATTAAAAAGAAAAAATGTAGTGAAAAGATAAAGGAAGGTAATATTTAATCCCTTCACTCTGAAAAGTCTCTCCAGCACTAACATGAAACTGTCTGGAGATAGCAATAATCTATCTATCTATATACCTAGGCTGCTTCCCCCAAGGAAAGGGGGGTAGCCGAGACAGGACGACACACTCCCCATTTACTCATCCATTCAAACACATTTATTCGCATCTTAGCCCCAAAGAGAAGAACGGACAGATCCTCACCGCACCACACCGCACAAGGATCAACTGCGCAATGCAATCAGTGACATCCGCAACAGGGCCCGACAGCAGAGCTGGTTTACCCCTGCCACATCCTAACAGACCCATCCCCTTACCCGCACCTGACCTAACTAGCTGTTCAGACCAAACCAAATGCGGGTGAATATCCCCTCAGGGCTGCGTCATCATTTATTCATTCACAATTTCTCTCCATTTATTTCTGTCACGCACAGGGGTGCATGAGTGCATCAGCAAACCCCGGCCCCGGCTGGAAAAATTTCTCTACAGTAGAGCTGAATAAAACATGTCTGGATATAGGAAGAAAAAACTTAAAAAAGAAATACGTCACCATTTTAAAGGAGTTACGTTACTAAACACTCTGCACACCAACAACCTGAGTCAGAGTAGTGTTATTTCAGTGTTATCTCGCTTATCTTATCTCAGTGCGGATTGTTTTGTTGTCCCCCGTGATGCTGACGTCACCACTAGGATAACTCCAACCCTATACGCTTTTCCTTAAGTTGGTCCACAGTTTCGTCCTTTTTCACCTTATTTTCCGGAAGACATGACATCATTTCCATAGCACTTTTTCGTGACTAGCATCATATTCTAGCATTAACCTATTGCAACTAGTCGGCATTCTCCATGAAGAGATGGCAATTTTAGGCCAGGTTAGTGTGAAGAGAGTAGCGTGGGTTTGTTTTCACCTGACAAACAATTCTAAACCGCTGCAACTCAGTTAATGGCCAAGTATGGGTATACTAGAGGGCCGATTTGACTAGTTACTGAGGACACTCATTCGTACCTCACATCACATCGAATTTCATGCAACCAAGACTCAGTATTAAAAAATCCGTCAGATGAAACCACGTATACCCTGACATGCTACCACCAGACGATTTTATTCAACGATTTCATTCAACTGTAGCGGCGAAGAAATTAACTAAATCTCTTCTTATTCCCTCCAGCTCGAACACAAACGCCCCCTAAGCTGAATAAAACCGTCTGGAGATAAAGAGAACGAAATAGTAAAGACGTTCTCGTAGCGAAGGATTTATACCGTCAACATAACACTCGTACACTCTAGCTAGGCATAAAACTGTCATCCGTCCATTTTGAAATTACAGGAGATTAACACTAGAATATGGCGCCAGTCACGAAGAAGTGCTGTGAAAAAGGATACAAAGCCGCAATAGTGCTTTGTCCTGCTATAAAGCTACAGAAAACTGGCTGAAAAAAAAGGACGAATATCTTTGCCCGGGGATATTGGATGAATTATGCTCTCCCTCTCTCTCTCTCTCTCTCTCTCTCTCTCTCTCTCTCTCTCTCTCTCTCTCTCTCTCTCTCTCTCTCTCTCGTTACTCCTATTCCTAATACTTCCCATCAAAGCTAAACCAAGGCTGATTGAAAAATAGATCGACAAACAGTGAAAAATACATACAAGCACGTGTGTGTGTGTGTGTGTGTGTGTATGTGTGTGTGTGTGTGTGTGTGTGTGTGTGTGTGTAAAGGTACAGGTGTGAGACATGGCGGTGTTTGCAGGAGGCGTCAGAGCGGAGCAACACATTTACCTCAACTGCAGTTTTCTCAATTCTCACAACATTTCGGATAACTGAGCTTTAATGTTTACCGGTGTCGCTATAAAAAGGTGCTAACAAAACACACACACACACACACACACACACACACACACACACACACACACACACACACACACACACACATACAAACACACACACACACACACACACACAAATTCTCTAAAATCCACCATATAATTCTCTAAAACCCAAAGAACCACATTCTCAATAAATTCCTTAAAATCCAAACAACCACTTCCTAAAATCCAAACACCCACTCTCTAAAATCCAAACAACCATCCTCTAAAATAGAATAATATTATCTAAAATCCAAACAAGCATTCTCTATAATCCAAACAACCATCTAGAATAAAATTATCTAAATTCAAACAACCATTCTCTAAAATCCAAACAACCATTCTCTCTAATAGAAAAAACGTTATCTAAGTTCAAACAACCATTCTCTAAAATCCAAACAACAATTCCCTAAAATACACACAACCATTCTCTAAAATCCAAAGAAAGGTATAATTCTCTAACCATTGCGGGGAAGGTACCCGGGAAGTACAATGCTAAAGTTAGATTAATAACTCTCAAATGTAGCACATGTCGTACGGTATCTATTTTAAGCCTATTACCCCCAGACGATGTTTTTAATCCTAGAAAAGACCCCTTGTATAGAATGGGTTAAATAAAGCTGTATCCAGTCCCCTTAGTTTGAAGCGAGTGTCGTAAACTGAATAAAATCATCAGAAACATTGAAGAATTATGTTCAAGTTACGCCCTCGGAATGAAGGGGAACTCCAAGTGTCAGGGGAGTGTTGCAATGTCGGGAAGTGCCGTGCAAAAGTTAACATACTAATACATAATGTTACTAACCCTATTTATCAGAGAGGCCTCTCCTAAGTTAAACTAGGGCCTGTATTATCATCGGTTAAGAGGCTCCATGGCACCTCTTCTTTATTTATTTTCCAAACTACCCTTTAATATCCTCTTTCTTGCCTCTTGTATCTTCCTAATGTCAACACAGTACCGGGTATGCATGAATAACGTACAAGAATATATTAGCGGAGCAGAATCAGAAATAAACCCGTACGGTAAAGAGGAGATGTTAGTAATATTTCTAACTGCACGAGATTACCGCCACAAGATGCTAGCTCCTCCCCAGCCATGACGTATTTTTCTTTGGCCATGCATAGGCCTACATGACTGAGTGGGTTTCGTACATAGCTTTCATAATCACTTTCCTAATTTATCACTTTTTCTTTCTGTGATGGCGACAACGTTTACCTCACTGACTGCCACCCACCCACCACCACCCAGTGACTGGACAATCACCCACCTCATCACACATGTTGGTGTTTTACTAATGAAAAGTGCTGGAATGAGCCTGCTGATAACAAGCAAAGTATTGTACACACACACACACACACACACACACACACACACACACACACACACACAAATAATGATAATAAATGCAGCCTATTAATACACACAGGAACAGCGTGAACACTGACATAATATCCACAACTGTAATACATCTACAGGTCAAACCATAGCTCGACCTCCACATCTATCTTTCTTTCAGGGACATCAATTCAAGGATCTCTTCCTGATCTGGGAGTTGATGGCTTCTGATATTCACGCACTGTATTACCTTCGTTAATGCAGTCAGCAGGAGAACGGTATTTAGTGTGTGTGTGTGTGTGTGTGTGTGTGTGTGTGTGTGTGTGTGTGTGTGTGTGTGTGTGTGTGTGTGTGTGTGTGTGTGTGTGTGTGTGTGTGTGTGTGTGTGTGTGTGTGTGTGTGTGTGTGTGTGTGTGTGTGTGTGTGTGTGTGTGAAGGCATGCATTTCTACCCCATCCCCTCCACTACACCATTGACCACACACCCGGCAGGCGTGAGGTAAGGAAACAGCTCCGAGGGGAAAGAGGTGCTGAGAGAATCTGAACACACGTGCAGGTGTGTTTGGCAAAGCTTGACAGTAATGCGGCAGTGGTGATGCTGGGAGGTAATCTGGGTGAGGACTGATAAATGTGAAGTGATCGATTTTCTCCCCTATAAATCCATGCTTCATCCCTAGACTGATTAGTTTTCTCCCCTATAAATTCTTAGACTGACTGGTTTTCTCCCCTATAAATTCTTAGACTGACTGGTTTCCTCCCCTATAGATCAAAAGTCTGGTCTGTTTTCTTCCCTCCGTCCCTATTCTATCCCTAGTTTGATCGATTTTCTTCCCTAAAAATCCTTACTATCGATCTTCTCCCGTAGAAATCCATATGCCATCTCTAGTTTGATCGGTTTTCTTCCCTATAAATCCTTTCCATCGGTTTTTTCCCGTAGAAATCCATGTGCCATCCCTAGTTTGATCGGGTCTCTCCCCTAGCATTCCTCAGTTTCGCTTCCCGCCAGCGCCGCAAGAGGGCAGCACGGGGTCAGCAATGGCGCGGGAACAATGATTAACTGTCGTGAGAGGAGGCCAAGCATATTTGCCTTCCGTAAACCACAGAACTCCCGTGTATGCCTTCAAACTAGACACACACACACACACACACACACACACACACACATCCTAAGGAGCAGGACAGAGACTGGTTTCTTGTATTCTAGGTCAAACGTTTTCTTACATCAATAAATTATACCCTTTTGTAATATAGGTCTTTCATTTTACTTTGGCTTTGATTTTATTTCCCTTTTGCTTATCATTTCTCGTAGCTCACTGGCAGAACAATTAAGATAATGCAAATGCTCTACATCCTTTAAATAGCACATCCTCGTGACTATCATCATATTCTAGTGCTAATCTACTGCCACAACGGGGCATTCAAGATGGACAGATAGCAATTTTAGGCCCAGTTAAAGTAAAATGGGCATAATAAAGCTGAAAGAGTTAAACATACATAAGAAAATGTTTACAAGGAAGCTTCATACAACACTTTTAACCGGCTTGGATCCTCTTCAAGTCGCGTCGAGAATGTCTATCTCCCGAGGTAATAATTGTTCCATATGTTGGCAGAATTATTTCATCTGAATAACTGACAGCCCTGTGATTTCAAGAATAATAGTATCAGAACTGTAATGGAAATTCTATTTTTTTAAATGATGTCCTAGTAAGTTTCTACGTAATTCTAAAACATGAATTTAATTGACAATATCATATAATTTATGCCCCTCCCAAAAAACAAAAAAACAAAAACAAAGCTGGAATCCTGCAAAGGCCATCCCTTTCAAAGAAGGTCAAACAAGACGGCGAAACTCATGATCTATTCACTTCCAGATACTCGTACACATTGCTTTCCTGAAAGACTGAAGGTCACCAGCAGAGTGAAATCTGACTGGGAAAGGCTGTCCTAGATATGACCAGTCCTATATATGAAAGACTGAAAATACCGTTTGGCAAATGACATTAGACAGATTGACAAAAAAAAGGTGGGAGAATGTATAGGTAGAAGCAGAGGCGTATCCTGTATTTATCTAATTATTATATTTAGGTTGATATCGACAGGGACATGGGAAACACGAAATATCCTAAGCACTTCTCTGCTAAAACGTTCTCCACCCTTCCTTATTATATATAGATAGATAGATAGATAGATAGATAGATAGATATAGATATAAATATATAATAGACAGATAGATAGATGGATAGATAGATAGACAGATATTGCAGAATTTTAATATGCGTAACCGCCATCTCTTACACTGTCTCCTCCTGTCCTCTATTCAAGAGCTCCCCACTCCTATGCTGCCTCACACGCCTCCACGGCCGCATAAAGAAGCACAAGAACAAAGGTGCAGAGCAAATGAGTTGAATGAGACGCGCAGGTCATGGCGGACAAAGGCGTAGCGAGGGAGATCCTATGGGACCGCATTCATAAAGAATTTTCAATCAGAAGGATGCTTACAAGAGTGATGACACCGATATTACTGGGCGGCTCCACTGCCTGCTTAACAAACGTCCCTCAACTACTTCCTACCTCCCACCCACCAAAAAAAAAAATAAAATAAAAAAGAAGAGTGAAATGAAGAAGGATAATTGAACCCCGTAGTACAATGGGTTCACATTTCAGATGAACCTGAGGTGCTGCTGCTGACCAGTTTCAAGAGTAAACAAAGATCAGTAACTTTATAATTTCATTTTTTTTTTTTTTACTCAAGTTTGGCTGTGGTGAGTTTGGTAGGTGTATTACCTGAGATAAAATTATTAACTAAAATTATAAACTAATCTCATACGCCACTATAGCTCCAAGAAAGTTGGTGAATGTGGCCCCTGAGATGCATTCATAAAATTTCTTGAGCTTCAGTTGTTTATAAGATTGTTGGTTTGTACTTTCATCTTCACTCAAACGGCTACCATGCACTTCACGATCTGATTAGTCAATATCAAAGTGATACACGACAAAATATGGCAATTCCTGATGATAAATAACTACAGCGAAGGTTTGCTTGTCGTAAATTTAGCTAAGAACCTTTAAGAATACTGCTTGTTATTTATGGGCCGCTGGAAAACCCGCCATTTTGGATCAAAGTTCATTCAGTTTACTCATGATTCCGGAGGCCCCAAGCCTTTGGCTCCTTCTTCCTTGCATAAAAAAAAAAATAATAATAATAATAATAAGCCATAGGATAAGGTATATCTTCGTTCGCCAACCATGCCACATCTACATCTTATCGTTCGTCAGCCTCACCGCAGAATTGTGCTTATTTCTCCGTTCGTCAGCTAAACCACGGAAGCGCTGACCCAACCGCAGAATAAGGCGTATTTCTCCGTTCGTCAACCAAACCGCAGAATAAGACCCATATCTCCGTACGACAACCAAATCGCAGATAAGTCACATTCCTCTGTTCGTCAACAAAATTGCACAATAAAGCGCATTTCTTCGTTCGTCAAAAAAACCGCAGAATAAGATGTAGTTCTCCGTACATCAACAAAACCGCAAAATCAGGCGCATTTCTCCGTTCGTCAACTAAACCGCAGAATAAGGCGTATTTCATCATTCGCCAAAAAACAAATAAACAAACTAACAAACGCGAAGTAAGGCACATTTCTCCGTTCCTCGACCAGGCCGCAGGACAACGCGCACTTCTCCGTTTGTCAGCTATAATCCGACTGGGTGAAGTTAATGAAGGTGTTTGGGTTCCCGAGATGTCTTGACAATCCGCCTGTAATCACTTCCTGGATCCCTATTAGGCAACGAAACATAGAAGGCGTCTCCCCTCTGTGTGTGTGTGTGTGTGTGTGTGTGTCCCTAGCAATGATTCAATAGCCATATCCAAGATTATTCACAAGCGTATATGAAAACGGTTACAACAAAACCCATTTTACCCTTTCCCCTTCCTTCGAGGGGCAGGGGCCCGAGGCTAGGCTATTGTAATCCGTAATCCAGTAAATATTTGGGCTGATGACCAGCTTACTCATCCTGGTGGCATTACGTGAATGAATTAAAGACTGCCAACATTCCTGGGTGAATACAGGATGTTCTACACACACACACACACACACACACACACACACACACACAAAATCTCTGGCACTAATGACTTGCTAGTGAAAGCTGGCAAACTCTACGGAATAGCGTTGCCAAATTTTACGCATTTCACAAATATGCCTGTACGACATGACCTTTGACCATAATTATAAAACAAATATATACAATATATATATATATATATATATATATATATATATATATATATATATATATATATATATACATAAAATCATACAGATAGATAGATATACAGATTGATAGATATAGACATAAAATATATGTAAAGAAAACAGTGTCCGAGGGTAATTGCCCAGGGAACACGTAGCCTATACCACGTCTGAAGGGAGCTGGTGAAGAAATTCAGAAACGGCATCCAATTTCATAAGTGTTTGAAAAAAAAATGAATGAATAAATGAATGAATGAATATGAATGAAAGATGAATGAACGAATTTAACTGACCAGATTCAGTACGGCCTCCACCATAAGACCATAATAACCCCTAGTCAGCCCCTCGGCTCGAAACTATGCTAGACAGTCACTCCAACTGGGAGATTCTAACTATACTCCTTTCACCTTAACTTGGCCTAGAGTTTTATCTTCTCTTTTTTCAGCTTATTTCCCGTAGCTTAGTGGCAGAAAAGACAATACTACGGCTCTACGTCCTCTCTATAAACATCTTCGTGACTAGCATCGTATTCTTGGGTTATAGCATCGTATTCTTGGGTTAAGCTAATACTACAATTCAAGACTCAAGCTGGAGAGATAACAATTTTAGGTCAAGCTAGAGTGAAATAAGTATAGCACCACTGACCTCCCCCAAAGCACCAAGAGTATATATCAACAACCAGAAATTACAGTCTGGCTAGCCAGGTAGAAAGGAAAGCCCGATCTTGAGAATTATGCAAGAAAGGGAAAGGGGCAGAAGGGAACACCTGATGATAATGGTTGTGTGTGTGTGTGTGTGTGTGTGTGTGTGTGTGTGTGTGTGTGTGTGTGTGTGTGTGTGTGTGTGTGTGTGTGTGTGTGTGTGTGTGTGTGTGTGTGTGTTGTCTGGCCCCTCACCGCCACCTGCCTAAACAAAGAAAAGGGAAGGCAAACACAAAACTCTCGCCCGCCTCTCCCTTTACCCATTCACCACGACAGCAATACTCCTTTTACTCTGACTTGGCCTAACATCACCGTATCGCCCTCGTGAATGCCGATATGTATGAAGAGATTAGAATTAGAATATGGTGTTAGTCACGAAGAAGTACTAAGGGATGGATGTAGAGCCGTAGTACTGTCTCATTGTGCCACTGAGCTACGTAAAATTAGCTGCAAAAAGACGAAAATCTGGGCCAAGTTAAGGTGAAAGGAGTATAGTTCTAATTCTTGTTTGAGAGAGACTTTTCGTAGTTATGAGATTAGCTACAGTTTTAATCTCATCAGTACAATGATTTTTTATATTCCTTCTAGCTACCATCCAACATCTTATTCAGGTGAAGGGAAGCTTTTTGTAGCTAAAGGGTTTGAAATAATCTTCCTTTTTAGGCAGTCCTACAATTTCCTTCATTAGAATCACATTCTGTTCAGTGAAATTATTCTTACTACAATCAGACGATTTTATTAAGCTTTGAGGTGTGCTCTTGTAGTGAAGAATTTAGTTTGGTGAACAGTTTTGTTTGTTTTTGTAAATGTAAGTGTTTTTACTGCGCATTTAATGTGTACATTTATTTGAGACAGATGTCAAGTCCAAGTAGTTTCAGTGTCTTCATTTTCAATCGTGACTGCTGACTTCGTCAATACAATAGCGTCCTTCTTAAATTTATACCTGCTTCTGCTAAAAGACTTTATTCGGCCTTGGAAAAAAAAAAAAAGTTAGACATTACTGTAGCAGCCGTGGCTCAGTGGGTTAGAGCGCTCCGCTCTGACCGAAGGGTCGGAGGATCGAATCCACTTAAGGGTCATTGGTAGACATCAGGAAGGGCATCCGGTCATAAAATGTTACACGCTCCAAACCAAAGTTCTCTACCCAGGGGCAACGCCTTAGCCCTTATCCAAAAAAGGGGTACCTGGCGTAAAACTCACTTTTATTACTGAAGCCTATATCCAACCATCTAACCCCTCCAGTTCGTAACGTATCCGAAGCTGCATGAAATTATATGACGACAGTAGGAATATCAAGAGTCGCTGTAATGAAATAGTTGAAATTGCACAGTACATCGACTAACGGTATACTTTTTTAACCCTTTCCTAGCCTAAAACGTTCATCTCTCCACCATGAATGCTGGGTTGAAACAATAGATCAACATCAGAATATGATGCCAGTCACAAGGCACTGCTATGGAAAGGATTTAGAGCCGTAGTACTGTCTTATTCTGCCACTGAACTACGTAAAATAAGCAGGAAAGGTCGAAAATCTGTGCCAGTCAGAATTAAAAGAGCATAGGCAAGGTAGATGTCAGTTGGTGATAATTTTAGTTGGTTAATTTCGGTCAACAACACTCATACCGTTTGTCGTCCCACATAAATCCTTGATAATTTCCGGTCAACACTCCCCGTTAATATCAACCCTGGAAATAAAGTGAGACGGGGTGTTATTATCGGACTCCACCGTATGTACCGATTTGCCGTGTCTGCTGTCTGTCTGTAATACCACATTATGGGATTTGATGTGGCTGGCTGGCTGTAATAGCGATTTGGTGTGTCTGCTGTGTATCTGACTGTTATACCGTCTGCTGGGATTTGGTGTGTCTGCTGTGTATCTGACTGTTATACCGTCTGCTGGGATTTGGTGTGTCTGCTGTGTATCTGACTGTTAAAAGGTCGGCAGGGATTTGGTGTGTCTGCTGTGTATCTGACTGTTATACCGTCTGCTGGGATTTGGTGTGTCTGCTGTGTATCTGACTGTTATACCGTCTGCTGGGATTTGGTGTGTCTGCTGTGTATCTGACTGTTATACCGTCTGCTGGGATTTGGTGTGTCTGCTGTGTATCTGACTGTTATACCGTCTGCTGGGATTTGGTGTGTCTGCTGTGTATCTGACTGTTATACCGTCTGCTGGGATTTGGTGTGTCTGCTGTGTATCTGACTGTTATACCGTCTGCTGGGATTTGGTGTGTCTGTTGATCGTGTTTCTGTCAGCGAGCATGTCCTATGAGAACGAAAAGATGTGAGAAATATGACATTCACCTGTGCGACTGTTGGTCCACATCTCTATTAATAACCTCCACTATAAACATTTTGGGCATTATATATAAACAAGGCTTTGCATGAAAGTAGTCACGCTAAAACCCGTGAATTATAAACGTGCACGCATCCGGGTAAAAAAAAAAATAGTCATACATGATGGACACACACACACACACACACACACACACACACACACACACACACACACACACACACACACACAGTAAAGACTATCACAGATGTACACCGTGTGAACACAGGTCAAAGTCAGGGATTTCCAGTATAGCTGGCCAGGTGGTTACATTCATTCAGGTTCGGTCTGAGTAGATTAGGTCCATTCAGAAATATTCAGGTTAAATAATGATTTAGTATAATAACTAGCACACCTCAGCCACATTCATATCAGTTTACGTAAATTTTTCTCAATTCAGGTCCAGTAAGGTTAGTTTAGGTCCGATAAGCCATTCAGTAGTGGTCTATCACTTTGTACGTTTATCCTGGGCAACACCGGACAATTCTATCCAACTTATGGAAATCTTTACTCCTCCATGGGTTAAGGAATCAGTTGAGGTCACTTGCAAACCGTGTAAGCCATTCTCAAGATATTCACGACCACTCTGCTGCCATTACAAGGTCCCGTTAAGTACTCATGTCCTGTCAGTTCGCTTCAGGTTCCTCAGATCCTTTCAAGGCAAGTGCAAAGTGATCCGCCTGAAGTCTATGAAACTATGTGCAATAAATAAACAAATAAACAAAACAGGCGTATCCAACAAAAATTTCCCCAAATATGAATTCTGAAACCGTTTCCTCTTTGCGGAGGGGGAGGGGAGGTGGTGTGTGTGCGGGGGGGGGGGGGTGGATAAGGAGTGGACGGGACGGGCTAAGGTGGTGTAAGAATACCCTGTGAAGATAAACGTTGTGGGTCGATTGGTATTGGCGTTGCTCCGATATATCTGACGCCTTACGGGGATACCATTAAGGAAAGTGCCTGCGTCAAGGGGTCGCTTCGAATACAAAACCTGCCCCGTTGGCTCTTGTTTCGCCAGCCATCTAGTGTCGGGTTGCGTTATCTATTGTTTCTGGGTCCCACCTGTTGTCTTAGGGTCTCTAGCCTCCCTCCTGTTCCGGGTTCCATTGTCGCAGCGTGTTGTAGGGTGGGAGGGTATGTAGGGAGTATGAGCCTGTGAGAGTTTCTTGTGGAGTGTGAGGGTGTGCGACGAGTGTGAGGGGGTGTGAAGATGTGTGGCGAGTGTGAGGGTGCGTTGTGAGGTGTAAGGGTGTGTGGCGAGTGTGAGGGTGCTTTGTGATGTGAAAGTGGGTGTTGCGAGGTGTGAGGGTGCTCTGTGAGATAAAGAAATCTTCAGAATCAATGCCTGTCGACTGCTGCAGGAAGGTCACTAAGGTTTGAAGGTGTGAGATGTGTTGTGAGATGTGAGTTTGTGGTGGGTGCAGGGGAGTGTTCTGAGATGTAGGGGTGTGTTGTTGGGTGTGGTGGTGTGTTGTGGGGTATGGGAGTGTGTTGTGAGTGTCAGGGTGTGTTGCAGGGTGTGGGAATGTGCTTTGGAATGTGAGGGTGTGTTGCAGTGTGTGGGAATGTGCTTTGGAATGTGAGGGTGTGTTGTGAGGTGTAGGGTGTGTTGTGAGGTGTGGGGTGTGGTATGAGGTGTAAGGGTGTGTTGTGAGGTGTAAGGGTGTGTTGTGAGCTTTAACTGACTGGTGTCTGGATATTCCATCTGGTGGAGGGTGTGATATAGTGGAAGAGTGTAAAGTAGTGAAACCACATTCATTTACTCCTTCAATACAAAAACGCCTTCATATGTTGAGTCTTCTTACTGTTATGAGATTTTTAGCTTATGGTTAACCTCCTGAAGCGAAGGTGTTAATATCTCTAAAAACTCCTTGAGGAAAATGACATCTTCCATAAAAATATATTCAGCTAAGTTAAGACCTTATATTGAAGTGATTGAGTTGGAAAATATCTCTCAACCCTTTCAGGACAGTAATCTTTATACTTTATTCTTGCTACTGTCACATGATTTACGTCAGCTTAGGGGAGACCTCATTTAGGGGAGAGGGCTAAAATGTGCATCACGCCACTGTTGGTCTCCGTAAGTCATCATCATCATCATCATCATCAACAACCTGATTCCCGCTTAACAGTGAAGAAGAATCCAGAAACAAGGAAAGAGGCTGCACTGGGCGAAAGTAGGAGTCCTCAACAACATACCCAGTGAAATGGGCAAGGGCATCATTCACACAACACTCGTATTCAAGCCACAGAATCTTAGGAGAGACCTCTGGTAGTGAAAAAGGCAATAATCCGTATCATGCCTCCACGGCGCCTCTTTAAGCAGTTCCCGTAACAAAATCCGTCTCGCTCGGCTATGTGGTAACCGTAAGGGCCACAAGGACCTCCTGGCTGTCATTACACGGCTGGCAGGCTGTGGGGACCATAGACACACACAAGGGGCCCAGGCGGTGTTTGGGTAGGGCTGGGAATGGCACCTCCACCAACAGTGTAAATTGGCAGACGTGGACAGGATCTAGTTTCTGTGTTTGGCCAAAAGGCGGTGTTGAGGCGAGACACTCTTTGGGCTAACAGTAGAGTTGGGTTTGGCTGGACTACTAACTTTAAGTCTCCATAGGGTTACACAATGAGAAAGTTTCAATTGTAACAAACCCAGGGACGGATCGGGGAGCAGGGGTGGTGTGCTTCTCTCCCCAACAGATACAAGGTTTTCATTAGGTGTACATATATTAGCATTATTAAAGGCTTACGAAATTGAGGTTTTAATCATGGTAAAAGCTCAAAATCTTCTGAGATCACTGTTAAATTAGCTAGCTGAATATGAAAATAACGTCTTCGTATCATTCGTGTTGTTCATTTCGCAATTTCAGATTGCCACTGCGGTTTGTTTCCTGGCAGGAAACGAAGAAAAAAAAAAAGGAAAGGTGCACACACACTGGTACATTTACTTGATCACAACGCTATGTATATGTAACTTATTTCACTGAGATAAAATATGCCGTGCTGGAAAAGCCACCCCACTCGTACTGACACCCTTCTAATTCTGGTTTTTGGACTAGATCTAACACCAACTTCCTGTCATAATACCGTATATACCCTTTCATAACGATGGTTTGATTTGTATTTTGGCCATCCTTAGACGATACTGCCCAGTTAAAAAAATAAAACTTTCGTAATCAGGAGTTCAAAATGACTCCGTTACTACTATCACTACGAGAACGATTTTTCTAATAATTCTTAACACTTTAGACGATTTTTTTTTAAGATTTGAAGGTTCACCTCTCTTAGCAAAGGAGTTAAAACACTGAGGTAATGAATGTAATAACGGTACTTCTTTGTCCATTATAATTTCCGTTTACCGTTGTCGTCGATGTCCACGATACGGCAATGGCTTTCAACGGTGAGTGAATCAGCTTTTGTACCTGTGTTTGGTTATGATCGGCTGCAGCTGTTTGACGTCTGGATTGGTCCACACAGAGATGAGCGTTCAGTAGTAATTGAGTCCCTCTGTCAATACACTCCCCACTACACTACACTAACACCCTCCCGCTGCTTCCTACACCCCCACTGCCACACCGTATACCTACCTTATCACCCCTACATCCTCACTGCCATACTGTACTCTCTTCATAACCCTTACGCCCTCTCTGCCACACCCTACACTCTCTATAACCCCTAAACCTCACTGCCACACCCTGCACCCTCCAAACCACCCTTCACTCCTCCCTGACACACCTCTATACTACCTTTACACCCGCCTGTTGCCTTCTACACTCTCACTGCCCCACCCTTACACCCTTCTAGTCATCCCTACAAGCTACTACCCCTACATCCTCCCAGATAACCCCTACATCCTCCCACTCACCCCTACACTCTCCCACTCACCTCTGCAATGTACGCACTGTTAGCCAATCACCTAGATGCGTGTCTGATGCCTTGTTAACTAAATCTCTTCATTGCACTGACTCCCTTTCTGTGGTTTATCTATACTCTTCCCACACCTTTTCTATTTTGTTTAGGAGAAAGCCTTATTCGACACGTAGTTGGTGAATGCTAGATCTTACCCCGCCAGTTCCAAGTCTTTGCCAACCGAATACAACCATCTGGGAGTAAGAAAAACAAATGATGAATGACGTTATCAAAGTAATGGGTTGAACAGAAGGCCCACCATTGAAGGTTAATCCATTTACCCCTTTGACGCCGTGTCGTTTTATATATTTTCTTGCTTTCTTTTTTTCTTCTTTCTTTCTTTCTTTCGTTCAGTCTTCATTTTCTCTTTCTTTTTCTATCTTTATTTATTTTCTCTTTCCTTTTCCTTCCTTCTTTCTTTCTTCTTATTTCTTTTCTTTTCTTTTCTCCTTTTTTTTTTTTCTTAGGCAGTGAGTGTTATATTCCGTCCATCTTAGCCTGGCGGAGATTTTTATGCTTTTGATACTTATTTCCCGCAACTCAAAGGCGGGATACGACAACGCTACAAATTATATCCTTCCCATAACACTTCCTCGTGACTTGCACCTCTTTCTAGCATTCATCCCTTATTGCAGCTCAGCCTTCAAGACAGAGAGGCGGCAAGTTTAGACCAAGACGAAGTGAACAGAGGATAGTAAGGCTCTATGATGGTTTGGATGGACATGGGGAAAGAATGCGTGAGAGTAACCGTAATTTTAGACCAAGATAAAAGGAATAGAGTACAGTGAGGTAATGGGCACGAGTTGGCTAAGGTGGTTTGGAGAATAGCAGAGAATGTGTGAGGGTAACTGAAATTTTGGACCAAGATGAAGTGGAAAGCGTATAGTGAGGTGACGTGTACAGGTATTAAGAAGGTGCTTTGGATAGGTGGAGGGAATATTTGAAAGTATATGGCGGAACACTGTATATATATCTGAAAGTGGAAGAGACACCAAGGAAAACGTGGGGTAATGCTGGAAGAAACTATATCCACACACTGAAGTTGAATTAATTGTGAAGGTACAGTATTTTCAATCAGACTTTAAGAGTGAATGGAAGATCAAAGAAAGACTGGAAGAAAGATAATTACAGTGCCTGGAATAAAGAAAATAATAACAGAAGAAAAGTAGTG
>NC_136974.1:36383995-36413995 GCF_032717465.1 Coenobita brevimanus
AGAGGATCAAGGTGACATTAATATAGGCCTTGCTGAAGACAGTGTGTAATCCCTTCCATTTAAAAAGTCTCTCCTAAGTTAAGTATAATCGTCAGGACACTTCAAGAATAAAACAGTAAGGAATCATTAGGACACAGCAAGAATACAGCAGTCATAAGTTACAGCAAAAATACGGCAATAAAGCGTTACTGAGACACAGGATTAATAAAGCAGTAATGCATCACAGGAACGTAAACAGAGCAGTAAAAACGTCATCAGGACAAATAAAAAAAAGTCATTATGCTAAAAAGATTAACCCTTCCGTTCAGTCGACATTTTTTTTTTCTTGTTATCTTCAAACGATTTATTTCGGAATAAGAGAGATTTTTCTATTTGGAAGAGACATATAACCTTTAAAAAAAAAATCACCTCACAAACACACATCCTTCTGAAGTTAAATAATATGGTTTGGAAATGAGTAGAATAAAACAGAAATAAAATAGAAAATAAAAAAGAATATAACAGAAATAAAATAGAAAACAAAACAGAAAATAACAGAACTACAGTAAAAAATTAAATAACAAATAAACTAGGAAATACAATAGAAAATAATAGAAAATAACAAAAATAGAAATAAAATTGAAAAAATATAAATAAAATAGAAAATAAAACAGAAAATAACAAATAAACTAGAAAACACAATAGAAAATAATAGAAAATAACATAGAAATAGAAATAAAATTGAAAAAATAGAAATATAATAGAAAATAAAGCAGAAAATAACAAAAATAAAATAGAAAATAACAGAGATAAAACAGAAATTCAAACAGAAAGTACGTCATCGGATTGAAGGGGTTAATTATCCCCACATTAACAGCGATGATCCACAACGACAAGGGCTGTTTAGGCTGGCACTAATGAGGCCACTAATTGAGCCATTAAGGAGGGTTGGCTTACACCTCTAATTGTCTGTGATGGAGGTAATCTGTCCAGTCATTTATACCACTTACGTGATTACCTTGCTACGTGGCACAACACATCAACTACCCTGTATCAATCTGGCTGGTTATTTTCTTCAGTTCTCTCAGCTCAATTAACTGGATATTTTCTCTAATCTCACCTAGGCGGTTATTTTTCTCAGTTCTCTTATCTCACTGGTTATTTTCTTCAGTTCTCTTATATCAATGGTTATTTCTTCGTTTCTCTTATCTCACTCAGGTTGGCTATTTTCTTTCTCAATTTGCCTGGTTTGCTTTATTAATTATGCGTCTATTAATATCTCGAAATTACCTCATATCAGTGACGATGTTTGTGTTTTATCAGCTCTCATATATTAATGAAATCTAGTCTTTTAAATGCAGTGTGTCCAGGCATCTCGAAAGGCACGGACCTTAAATTTGGCTCTAAGCTCGTTTTTATTTTTTCTTGGTCTTTGGTTCCTTCTTCCTTGCATTACAAAAAAAAAAAATGGCTGGCTATTTATTTATGTATGTATTTATTTCCTGTACGTATTTATATTTCTGTGTACGGATAATTTAGGACTGAAAGCACTTAATATTCCTTCTACTAACCCCTTCACCCCAATAACGCCTTCTGTGCACCAGTACTGCCAAAGGAAATTATCCATCTCATTAACCCATTCGCCATTAAATAAAATTCCTATCACTACTGCTTCTGACACTACCACTATTACCATTACCGATTACAATGCCTATACTCTGTTCACTTTAACTCTCTCTCTCTCTCTCTCTCTCTCTCTCTCTCTCTGCCTTGGATACTGAGCTGTAATACATTAACACTAGAATCCGGTGATAGTCACGAAGAAGTGTTATGGGAAGGATGCTGAACCGTAGTTATGTCTTATTCCGCCACTGAGCTACAGAATATACTACTACAAAAGAACACAATTATTATTATTATTATTATTATTATTATTATTATTACTATTACTACTACTACTGCTACTACCCGCCTACCATTTCGAAACATAATAATAATAAACGGAAATTCTCAATCCCCACTTACCTCCTTCTGGGCGTAGGGAACCGTGGCTAGGCTAGTAGTCCAAATCAGCAGAGGGTCCTATGTCCCTGGCCAAATACCTCCAGTCACCTTGGAAGCGTTGCTCTCACTCTGGCGTGTGTTCTTTCAGCAAACCACCTGGCGTCCTACGGCAATAGTAATAATAATAATAATAATAATATAGTAGTAGTAGTAGTAATAGTAGTAGTGGTGGTGGTGGTAGTAGTAGTAGTAGTGGTAGTAGTAGTAGTAGTAGTAGTAGTAATAATAATAATAATAATAATAATAATAATAATAATAATAATAAATAATAATAATAATAATAATAATAATAATAATAATAATAATAATAATAATAGTAATAATAATAAAAATATGAAGACGATGAAGAAGAAGAAGAAGAAAAAGACCAAGAAGAAGAAAAACAGAAAAGAAAAATAAGAAAAAGATCAAGAATAAGAAAAAATGGAGGAAAATGGGAGTATCTGCCTACTGAACTAATCCAAACTCGTCTGCTATTAAGGTGGCAGAGAAAACAGATTTAATACAACGCAAGGAAGACGTGCAAGAAGGGAAAGGCGTTAAAAATAATTGTTCCGTAAAAATAGCACGTATCTGGACAAACCCCCGCTATCACTACAAACACATAACACCAAACGCTATAACTACTGCCGCCCTATCATGAGAGAGAGAGAGAGAGAGAGAGAGAGAGATCCACTCCACCACCTGCCTCCATAAACCCGCTAGAATTACAATACCTATTTATATCTTGCATTTTCCGCATCACTGATCAATTGCAACAGAACCAGTTTTGTGCAACAGTGATATCTTGTGCTATTAAATTACTCCTTTTAACATTAACTTGGCCTAAAATTAACATCTCTCTTTAATACGTAGATGTAGCGAGATTTACACTTAAATACGATGCTAGTCATGAAGAAGTGCTGTGGAATGGACGTACACGGACAGAACTGCCTTATTCTTCCATTAAGCTACGTGGAATAAACTGCAAAAATTGAAATCTGGGTCAAGTTAAGGTGAAAGGACTAGAGGAAGAATGACAACTATAACTCTTTGATATTTTGATGCACCACAACCTCTGGAAGTATCATAACTATACTCTTTTTACTTTAACCTGGCCCCAAATTGACAACTTTGCCTTTTCCAGTGCTGGTTATAACAAGAGATTGAACCTGAATATGATGCTAGTCATGAAGAAGTGCTGTGGAAAATATGTAGAGCCGTAACGCTGTCTTTTTATGCCATGGAACTGCTAGAAATAAGAAAAAAAAAAATAGGAGACGTTAAGATGAAAAAAAAAAAAATGGATGATGTAGATTGGGGAGCCTCTGCCAGTAATCTCGTAGGTTAAGGAGGCTCCCTAACGCCTTTTCCTATGCGATTTATTTTGTTTATTACACCCCTTTGTCCTCTTGTGTGTATACGCAAATCCTTCCAATATCGCCACACTCTGCATAAATAATGTACAGAAGGATATTAACCAGTCACACACATACACACACACACACACACACACACACACACACACACACACACACACACACACACACACACATATATATATATAAAGGGGTTAATTTTTTTAGTGCGATGACTTATTCTTTTTCCGACCAGCGGCAGACGATTTAATTCAACTTCAGGGAATCCTCTCGTAGCGAAGAAGTTTTAAAAGACGATTTGATTCAACTATAGGGAAACCTGTCGTAGTGAAAAAGTTTTAAAACACGACATCCACATTCACATGGATCAAAATAGCATCAAACCGCACCACCCCCAGTCGGTGAACCCCAGGATAGGCTAATATTCCTGGGCTATTATTCATGCCTGCTTCAACCCATTCATCACCTCACACGTGTGCACCAACTGTTGATGACACTAATTACTCCACCTGCCACAGAGGTGCCAATAGCGGTATAAGCAACGCTGACTCCAACCATTATTACTTGTCAGCTGTCTTTGTATTCTAGTTTGCTGGTGTCTATGGGTATCTTTAGCTGTTTGTATTATTATATCTTCGTGGTGCCTGTCATGCTTCGTTACTGTTGTCTTTTTGTGTTTGTCTGTTTAACTGTTTGATTTTCGCTGTTCCTTCACGACACACCACCCTCCATATACTCCAAACTTCTCCCTCATCTTTAATATACATACTTGCTATCAAAGTTCCCATACACCTCAAAACCGTGTCTAAACGAACAATAATCAAATGCACTGGACTCTCGCTCCACCAGTTCCCAATCTCAGAAGTGTAAAGGAATTATTGATCGATACTATAGTTGTTTTACCTTAACTTGGCCTTGACTGGTGTCCTTGAGCAGCTTATTTCACGTAGCTCAGTGGTAGAAAGACAGTGCTATGGCTCCGCATCACTACCATCACACTCCTTCATGACTAATATATTTAAGCGCTTACCTACTGCTCTGGCTAAGCGCTGAATGTGGACAGATGGTAATTTTAGGTCAAGTTAAAGTAAAAAGGGTATGAACACGTCTATAAAGGTTTAGACTATAGAGACTATCATATTTCGCCACAAAACCTTCATATGAATTACTGAAGATGCTCCGATCATCCCTCCACACACCACGCCACACTAAAATCACCCTCTTTGATTTATCAGCATGTCTCCGTACAGCTCTACAACGCGAGAGGCAGTGACAGAAATTAATGTGATATGGACCTACGCTGAGGTTACAGGCTGCCTCTAAGCCACCGCCGTCCAAGGATGATGCTCCAGTCATCCACAAACCAAGCCACTCACCACACAACACCACCACCTTCACTCATATACTCTCCTTTAGTCTACGTCGATTCGTATTCTTTCCACCATGGTCTATATAAAGTTTCAAAATACGCTAGCCTATAGAAGCTGTGATATTACGCTAAGGTGAGGCGCCCTTCTGTAACCGCCATTAACGACCGAGGATATTCCGAACTCCAAATCATCCCCATTCTTCCACAACACCACACATCATCCTTCATCATATACTCCCCAAAACTACACCACCGTTCATCGACTATACCCCTAGATAGGTCTAAAATATGCTAGGCTATGGAAAATATGTAATTAAGCTAAGGTGAGGCGTGATTCTCTAACCGCCACTAACGTCCACAAATGTTCAAAACTCCGAGTCATCCCCGCCTTCGTCACACCACACCACCTGCTAGCATCATCGTCATCTCCACCGCCACGGTAATCATGACGTATAAATCTCCCAACTCAAGCTCCCGTCATTTCCGCCCAATCACTTCCACCAATTACGGTAAAAATGACGGTAGAGGCCGGTGCGGTAGCTTTTCACGGCTGGCAGCGCGCGAAGCCACCACTTGTAAACAAAAAGATGGCGGAGATAAGAAAGAAAAAGATGAACAGGTGCTTTTTTTTTTTTTTTCCTAGTTTCACTTTCATACATCTTATCTAATACGATGACATATTCTCTCTCTCTCTCTCTCTCTCTCTCTCTCTCTCTCTCTCAGTTAATGTATCGTGTGTACATATCTATTACCTGTATCAAAATTTTTAGCCCTCCGTTCCTCTTCACTCACCGTTTACTTCGCCGTATTCCATTTTTCCTCACTTCACATTTCTCTCTCTCTCTCTCTACCCCTCTTTTTCTCCGCCCCTCTTTTTCTTCATCTACCATTTTCCCACTATTTTTTCCACATCTCATTCCTTTCTATTCACCTCTCTACATCCTCACAATCTTCTGTAATGGCGGAGGGGGCACTATCTTCCCACCAACGTAAACAAACCAGCAGGAAAATATGTCACGGTCAAGTTGAGGCTCGGAAAATAAGTCACGCAGCAATCAGTCTTCGCAAAAATGAATGTCCGGGGAGTGACATGGTTAAGGACTGAGTAGATTATCACCGGAGAGAAAAATTATGTGAGACTTCTTCGAGTGGAAAATGTAGAAATGGGATTTGGCCACTTCTCCACTCGATGCCTTGCGTGTGTGTGTGTGTGTGTGTGTGTGTGTGTGTGTGTGTGTGTGTGTGTGTGTGTGTGTGTGTGTGTGTGTGTGTGTGTGTGTGTAGAAGAAGCTGGGAGAAGATGTAAAATAAATGGTAGGCAGACAACCGGCCGGAAGAATTAAATATAATAATAATAATAATAATAATAATAATAATAATAATAATAACCAATCACTGCAAAAGTTATCTCAGTACTTACACAGTGTCCATAAGGCAAAGACCAGGATCAGTTATCCAGCTCGGTAGGTCGAATACTGAAAAAGAAACAGAACACTTATATTAAAACTTACCGAAGACACGAACAGGTAGGTAGGTAAATAAGAAGGTAAGTAGGTAGGTAGGTAGGTACACTGACAGGATGGGAGGTAGACAGGAAGGTAAGTAGGCTGATAGGATGGTAGGTAGGTAGGTCGGTAGCGATGTAGGTAGGGAGATATGCAGAACCCCCTCATTCTCTCTCTCTCTCTCTCTCTCTCTCTCTCTGTCTGTCACGTCTGAGCTGGTTCCCTTCTCAGTGCCATTCATCCCTGGTCACTCTAAGGCGGGTATTGTCTGTCTGTTATTTGCTCACCGCTATTAATCCATCTATATGTGTGTGTGTTGAACGTGAGGCATTAGCCCTGGTTCGAAGCCGGATATAAAGGAGCATAAAGACACTCGTACACAAAGCTACACTACTCAAACACACACACACACACACACACACACACACACACACACACACACACACACACACACACACACACAAGGCAGCAATTAACGCACACATTGTCATAACTGTGGTCCAAAATTTTCTTATACTGTCTCAAAACTGTCACACTGTAATGATTGCATACTAAACCATCGAGTAATATTCAACCCTAAAATACACTAACATCATTTTGCAATGTATTTTGGCTAAGTACACAGGATTATTTTTTTTCGTTGGCGGAGGTAATGACGATAATAATAATGATAATAACAACAAATAACAATAATCGTCCTGTTGTTACAAAAATAAACTAGAAAATCTGTCACTGGGCTGAAGGGATTAAGCGGACGTGAAGGGATACAATTTCACCTGATTAATTCGGAGGGCCAAATGTGTACAGGGATTATTGATCGAAGCTGTACATTCACACGCCCCCCATGCACACCACATAACCGTACGTTCATGTATTCACACACACGCCACAGGAACAAATATTCACACACACGCTACAGGAACAAACACACACATACACACACGCTCAGACGAACAAATATTCCCACATGCACATTCTCTCTCTCTCTCTCTCTCTCTCTCTCTCTCTCTCTCTCTCTCCTAGACAATGTTATGCACGTTACTAGCAAGGTGTGACGGGGAAGCATATAAAAGGGTGGAGAAAGTGACGGTGCGCATGTGACCAGGAGAAAGATGATGATGATTATGATGATGATGATGATGATGATGAGGAGGAGGAGGAGGAGGAGGATATCGATGAAGAAAATGATGAGAAAGAGAAAAACGAGGAAGAGGAGGAGAAGGAAGAAGGGGAGCAGGGAGAGGACGAAGGAGAATGAAGAAGAGGAGGAGGAGGAGGAGGAGGAGGAAAAGGCTCAAGAGAAATATGATGATGATGATGATGATGATGATGATAATGATAACAATGATGATGATGATGATGATGATGATGATGATGATGATGATGATCTGAAAATAAGGAAAGAGCGTCACAGCCTATAATGTAACGTCCATTCGGTGTTACAGCCTTTTTCCTTTATAACAGCTACGAAAGAGGGATAACAGCGCTATAAATTATCCTGTGGTCGAGTATGGTGTGACGCTGGTGTGACGGATGAGAAACTGGTGCTCTAACGCCGGGTGTGACGTTGATGTGACGGATAAATCGTACTAATGTGACGCGACTGTGAGACCAGTGTGCCGACGGAGCTGTAACACTGGAATGATGATGAAGTGACTCAGTTGTGAAGGGACAGTGACGCAGGTGTGACGGGCTATGAAGCGAATGTTACGGGGTGTGAAGGCGTGGTGTGAAAGATATGAAGCTTGTGACGGAACATTTACACAAGTGACGGGGATGGGTGTGTGACGCTAATATAACGCAGGTGTGACAGAGATTATTATCAGCAAGCAAACCTTGCATTCTTTCTTCTCTCTCTCTCTCTCTCTCTAAGGGTGAAGCTGCGTAACAATAACAATTGTGAGGCATACTGACGCCAGCCACCGTCCAGCAAATGTCATGGTGTGTGTGTGTGTGTGTGTGTGTGTGTGTGTGTGTGTGTGTGTGTGTGTGTGTGTGTGTGTGTGTGTGTGTGTGTGTGTGTGTGTGTGTGTGTGTTTTAGAGAGAGAGAGAGAGAGAGCGTATTCTCCTCTCTGACGCCACGTGATTTTATTCAGCAAAAAGTGAGTCACAGGAGTCTGATAATGCTGATAATATGCATGGGTGACGCCGTGTAGCAGCAGCAAATCCAAGTGTGACACATACTGACGCATTGTGACGTCCAGCAAGAGCGTCACGGTGGTGTGGTGCGCGTGTGAGGGTGCACTAAGCCATTTACCACCAGCGTCACCACCAGCAGATAAATAGAGTCCCGTTACGCCGTCACACCCCCATGCCTTCACTCTCTGCCTTACCTATACACACCTGGCTAAACCTCTCTCTCTCTCTCTCTCTCTCTCTCTCTCTCTCTCTCTTCACAACGTTCACTCTTATCCACTTGTATTCTTATCGTTCTCCACATTTGCCTCCACTTCTTGTTACATTTATTTTTCATATCCTTCCCTCATCCACTTTCACCCATCGTTGTCATCTTCACTCTCACCTCCCCCTCACATTCTCCCTCCTCCACCTTGCAGTCCACTCCATTCACTCTCACCCACCTGCTTCACTCATATCCATCTGCTTCACTCACATCTACGTGTTTCACTCATATCCACGTGTTTCACCACCTCCCTCACTCACATCCACCTGCTTCATTCAATCCACCTATTTCACTAACATCCATCTGTTTCACTGGGGTACCTGTTTCAGTCACATCCACCTGTTCCACTGCCTGTTTCACTCACATCCACCTGTTTCACTACCTGCTTCACTCGCATCCACCTGTTTCACTATCTGCTTCAATCGCATCCACCTGTTTCACTACCTGCTTCACTCGCATCCACCTGTTTCACTCACATCCACCTGTTTCGCTACCTTTAGGGGCAGTAGGGTTGGAGCTGAGGGACTTTTGCATAACCGACCGGCTCCATCGCCCAGTTATATCAGTGCCACCACATGAAGGCGTCCCTATCCAACACCCCGTCATTACAGTGAAGAAGGCAAACGAATTTCCATCCAAGACCGTCCAAAAGAGATCATAACTTCAACAATGACGTCTATTATGGCATTTATTTACAATGACTCTGCCTACCCGCATTTAAAGAATTCAGCGATACAGACAGTAACGGGGAAGACGCTTTGGCACTGTCATATCGAGCCTGAAATTGAGGTTTTTATGTTTTATCTCTGCGACACCTGCAGCACTTCTCTTTAGCACATGCGCCTCTCTCTCTCTCTCTCTCTCTCTCTCTCTCTCTCTCTCTCTCTCTCTCTCTCTCTCTCTCTCTCTCTCTCTCTCTCTCTCTCTCTCTCTCAATCTGTCTTAATCTGGGGGACTTTATACCTGCAACACCTGAAGCCCATCTCCTCAAACATCGGGCCCATCTGCTTAAACTGCCCCATTGACTCCCGATAAAAGTCAACCACCAGAACTCTCTCTCTCTCTCTCTCTCTCTCTCTCTCTCTCTCTCTCTCTCTAACACAATGTAAATGGATGCTGGACACTTCTTGTTGTTCCTCCAAATTTTCGTTTATGGCGGGCTTTTGGCAAGTTTTAGCTCCCCTTGACGTGATGTAATTAAATTTTTCTCTCTCACTTTCTGGAGGCTAGAGTTTGTCATTGCATTCATTTACCTTAACTACTACTCCGTTGAATTTTAACTGGAGGTAAAATTAACGTCTTATTTCACAGTTCCTAGAGAGCACTATTTGCTTTTGTATTCATTTAGCTTAATCTATACTCCGTTCACTTAAACTAGGCGTAAAATTACCACCTCTAAATGTGGAATGCTGAGTTATAATAGGAGATTAAAACTATGTCCTTTTTTACTCTTGGCCTGAAATTGCCATCCCTCCATCTTGAATACTAAGTTGTTATAAGAGATTAATATTAGAATGATATGCTGGTCATGAAGAAGTATGTAAAGGATGTAAGGTCAAGGTACTGTTTTGTTGTCAGTGAGGTTCGTAATTTTAGCTGCAACAGGGAAAAAATCTGAACCCAGTTAATGTAAAAGGACTATAGATCATACCCCTAACCACGAAGGAGTACCAGGGAAAGGATGCATAGCCATAGTATTGTCTTATTCTGACAGTGAGCTGCGAGAAATTGGCTGCAAAAAAAACGAAAACTTCACCGTGTTAAAGCGAATGAACGGCATATTTTAAAACATGTATATCTGCTTTCCCTAAAATGGAGGGAGGAAGGTGGAGAGAGACCGAGGATGAGAGGGAGGGAAGGGGTGGCGAGATATATGCGAAGGGGTGTGTGAGCTGAAGAGAAGGCAGACTAATGACGGGGGACAGGGTGGCTTGGAGGCGTTTTGTTTGTGGCAACCTCTTACAGGATTATGGTGCCTGGCTATGGGAAAACAGATAGATAGATTGGCTTTGTTGTTTTCCATAAGTATTTTATAGACCAGATATACTGTACCCCTCACCAAAAGACGTCTTATTTTATATCCAGCTTAAGGAAATGAGGAGTAGATGGGATTTGTTTGTGACACCAACACTACTAAAAATATCTCCAGTGCCGAATACAATCGTCCAGTAGAGGCAAAAGTAAATTGTAAAAGATGTCCCGATATTGAAAGGGCTAATCCATTCTCGTCACCTGGCCTCACTTCAGCTTATACTGCCTTTACTGTCTTCTGTGTCTATGTGGTGCTGGTGAGGGACGCCTTCATGTGATGGCACTCATTCAGTCCAGTGGCCCAACTATCATGTTATATGAACGCCCCTCGCCTACTTCCCTATCCCCCGAAAAGAGGATGGTGGACTGCAGAAGGGAAACTTATGCCTGCAGTACACTGGGTTCAGGTTTCAGATGAACCTGGGGCCACAGCAACAACAACATCCATGTCTACGTATTTCACAGATACATTAACTTTCCAGATTTGTAATAACTATGCCACATCCTAATCATTTTTTGAGACGTGGCTGTGAAAGTTACGCTGGATACTGAAGAAGCGTAATTATTATCACACGTTCACCATGTTACGGATATTACAACTTAAAAAAAAAAGGTGTTCAAAAAGTTTGTTGTTACTGTGACTTCAGATTCACAGAACCGAGAACCTTGTGGACTGCTAGCCTATGCTGCCCATCTCTTGAAGTTTATTACCCTCCTTTCGGGGGGCAGACAGTGAGTTGAGACGCGTTACAGCTGGTTATATCGGTGTCAACACATGAAGGCGTCCCTGTCCAGAATCTCCGAACTAGTTAAAACATTGAAGTAAAGATGTTCAATGTGTCCGAGGCACAGTGAGGTCTTTTACCAATACCACAGAGGCCTTGGTAACGGATCCACGAGTTTCATGGTTTCAAGTATCCCATGACCTGGAGCCCACACCTGGGAACACCGATGCTCAGCAATACCTTACACCATCATGACGTAACCACTGGACGCGGAAACCGGGTCAAATACATACATACATATATATATATATATATATATATATATATATATATATATATATATATATATATATATATATATATATATATGGGATCAAGTTCCTGTCGTAACTTAGGTCTATTTTTGTAGGAAGAATTGGATACAAGTACATGAACAATATTAGGCTAGACAGTAGCTTTCTCTTGTCCTTTCTGCAACTGAGATACCTTCCGGTACTTTTCCTCACGTAAATAAGATGTTTTACCAAGGAAAACGGAGGTGGTAGCCTTCTGGAGGTAGGTGGTGACTGATTCGGTAGAGAGGTGGTCTGCGTCCTAAAGGACGGGAGTTCGATTCACGGCTGGGGCAGAAATCAGTTTAAGAATTTGCATTTCGTTACAGCAGATTTTACTGATCTACCATAAGGCCCACTGACATGTCGTACAAAATACCTCCGCCAGTACCATTACAACAGTCCCGTATGAGACAGCCCTTGCAAGGATTCAATATGGACGGTATGTATTAGCGCCGAAGTGACATATGGAGGTGTGTGGCACGTAGGAGGACAGCCGGGCCTGTTGAATCTATGCCCAGAGTCAGACGCATGAGGGGAAAAAAATCCTGCAAAACCAAATCACAATTACGGCAGGGACGTGATCATAAGAGTGTTTGTGAATGTGGCAACCGATTTGTTCTGGTATCTACGCTTCTCCCAGCAGATCGACGGACGCGGGAACAAGCCGCTGGGTGTCGTATTACAGAACGAACAGTGAACGTGAGAGCACAAGTGAGGCGTTCCGGCACATAATTCACAACTACACAAGCACGTTTGTCTTACGCATACCTGTGTCAAGCCAGCACACCCGTCAGCCGGACGTATTTATAAATATAGTTTTCCGTTACATGATCCACAATGAATTTACGAACAAATGTAAAAATTAACCAAAACGTTTAATCGCCTTTCATCTTCCTTCCATCCATCCCTCCCTACCTCCCGACACACACACACACACACACACACACACACACACACACACACACACACACGTTCAGGATGCTACAACACGAAACCGTAAACAAGAAAGCATTTTTTTCCCCCCGTAAACGAACGACACCGAAACGACTACTAAAAAGGAAATTCACCCTATCCATATGTATCTCGCTCACCCAAGGCAGAGCAGCACGGGCGGAAGGTTTGAGCGTGACTGAGAGCTTGAGGGCGAGGTAGCCAGCGTGAATAAGAGAGACCAGAGTGGGGTGTAAGGTGTGTCTGGCAGGAGTTTGAGAGAAGTAGGATCTGGACCCCTGTAAGGGGTATGGAACTGATTTACTCCCATTTCTTTTTTCTTTCTTTCTTTCTTTCTTTTTTTTACCTCGCTACGTAATAATCCTCTCTCTCTCTCTCTCTCTCTCTCTCTCTCTCTCTCTCTGAAGCTAGTTAAAAAAAAATCTATAATGTACCCAAAACTCCGAAATATCTGGACGGATCTCAACCAATGGCACCGTTAGAATGGGTAAGTTTGCTGGAGAAACTGAGGCAATATTCCGATTGTCTTTAAGGTAACCTCAGCCTCCACGCCTCCCTCTCTCGCAACCCTCTAATCTCCCACTCCATCTTCCACTCCATCCCACACATTTACAGGCATCACGTGGTTCACACAGGACTGTAGCGCTTCCCGTGGCTGGCTGCTATGATGGACCCAATCTATACCATCAACAAGGCTCTGTTAAACGAATACCGTATACGTGTGTGTGTGTGTGTGTGTGTGTGTGTGTGTGTGTGTGTGTGTAAACGATGATAAAAGCAATATATATTTTATTTAAAGATGCTATTCCAGGTCAGCTCTACTGGATTTCTCGCTACAAGATAAACTAAGGTGATAACACGAAAACAAACCTTTCGTGGAAGTGCGTGTTTTCATTAAGTATGCATTTGTCACCTGCAAAGACTCCCGGTTAGATTATGGCATTTTCTCTTGTTTCGGTAATTCCCAACAACTCTTCCTCAGCGATTTATTTTGCATATAACACTTCACTATCCTTTGTTACGTCACTGATGCAAACAAGGTCGACAAGATTCCCATCCATTCATATGACATGCTATATTTTATTCTTGTTATTTTTAGACGATTTTATTCAGTTAGATACATATTTCTAGTGGAGAAAAAAGATTATGAGGTCTGTATCTAACTCCTCCAATCAAAAAAAAAAAAATCCCATGTAAACAGAAAAGAAAATCAGGCAGCAAGAACAAGAAAAAAAAAATTGTCACCGTTTTCAGGAGGTTCAACACGAATTAATATCGTACAAAAACACATGAACGTGTAATATGCTAAATAAATCGCTAAGGAGGAGGTTCTAAGAAGTCTCCCATGCCAACGAGAAGAAAGCCCATAGATAAACGTCACATATTAATATTGTACAAGACAACATGAACGTGTAATATGCTAAATAAATCGCTATGGTGGAGGTGTTGTCTCCCAGGCCAACGAGAAGAAAGCCCATGGATAAACGTCACAAAGGCAGGAGGAGGAGGAGGAGGAGGAGGAAGAAGAAGAGGAGAAGGAAGAGGAGGAGGAAGAAAAAGAAAAAAAAAGAAAATAAAATATTCAGTGTATCTCCTCGCTCTCAAGATAGTTTGGAGGTAGAGGAAGAAATGACACTCCAAATCACCTCTGACTTCTGCGCTTTGCTACCTATTGCGGAAGCTGTTGTTACCTCTTTGCCATCATCCTCTCTCTCTCTCTCTCTCTCTCTCTCTCTCTCTCTCTCTCTCTCTCCAGGTGTTGGCAGGTGTGGATGAGTGGAGAAGTGTGGCCAGACAGTGTTCCACCTCACCGCTTCCCACAGCACAGGTGTGTGTGTGTGTGTGTGTGTGAGAACTGCAAGCCTCTGTAGTGCTGCGTTGTATGTACCCGTGAGAATGGCGTATAAAAGTTGACAGAAATCTCTCTCTCTCTCTCTCTCTCTCTCTCTCACACACACACACACACACACACACACACACCAACGTACAGAGACAAACAAGAGTGGGGCCAACCAAACACTGGAGGCGTCGGCAGTGCAGGACTGGGGACCGGGGCTCACCGCAAGTTGTGCTTTTGTTGACATTCAGGTTGGAGGGTTCGGCTACCGGGTAATTCCTCGGTCGTTAAGCTATATTTATAAGACAATATTTTACGGAGATTAATTCGTTTGTAAAGTGACTAATTTTCCGAATACTAACAAAAAAATGGCTCAATAAAGACTTCTTTTTCTTTAGGTTACATTTTTTCGGCTATCAAGTAATTCCTGGGGTCGATAAGCTGTATTTATACAGCAATGTTTTACGGAAATAATTCGTATGTAAAGTGACCAATTTTCTGAGTAATAAAAAAAAAATCTATACCTTGACTTATTATATATTTACGTTAGAGTTTTTTCGGTTACCGGGCAGTTCTTAGAATGCCGAGGAAGAGTTTAATGATCGCTTATTTATTTATTTATTTATTCATTCATAGTTTAGTTTTTCTACTAGGCAATTTATCTGCCGTTATACTATTTCTATATATTTTTTTTTAGTTTTTTTTTCTTCTTAGTACCATAATTTCTTTTGTTCTTTTCCTCCCCTCTTCTAATACACTGAATGATTTTGTTACCTGGTAGTTCTTCGCTTGAGAGTTAGATTTATACCAAGAAGGTTTTACTCAACTGAACTCGAACGTAAAGTGACGAATATTTGGCCGATGAAAAAATACGATGACAGTTTACTTTAGGTTAGAGCTTTTGGTTACTGGGCAAATTGTTGGTCGTTAAATCTATATTACGTGGTTTTCTATTGAATTACTCACACAGTTACTGATTTTGGAGTGATTGTTTTGTGCTCATTCAGCGCTATAACGACTTTGTGTATATAAGTTTTCAGGGCTGGGCGACTGGGTAAGATTGCGGGTGTTGAGGTATATTTATCCATAAGGCGAGTTTCACTGAGCTGAACTTGCATAGAGAGACTGATATGAGAGAGAGAGAGAGAGAGAGAGAGAGAGAGAGAGAGAGTGTCAGCATGCATTAAATTAGCCTACTCTCTCTCTCTCTCTCTCTCTCTCTCTCTCTCTCTCTCTTCTAGGTTGGAGGCTTTGACTACCGGGCAATTTGTCGGTCATTAACCCCTTTAATCAGTCAAACGTATTTTTTTTTTTCTCTCTCTCTGTCTCCAAACAATTTTACTCAATTCTTTCTTTCTTTCTTTATTTATCTTAACTGGAAAATTGCGATATAGGCTTCATTAAACCCTTCACTACTAGGCTGTTCTCCAAGTATAAATAAAATAAGAGTAGGTAGGTAGGGAGAGAGAGAGAGAGAGAGAGAGAGAGAGAGTCATCACCGTATTGAAGAAGTTAACCTTTTCGCCACGTTCACATTTTTCTTTTAATCATGCTGTCAACGGACAATTTCATATAATTTACGAGGTACCTATAGTAGTGAAAGCGTTACTGAAGCCTATATCTAACCTCTCCAGTTTGAAAAGTCTCCCCTGAGCTGCATAAAATCGTCTGGAGGTAAGAAGAATACAAAGGACATCGCAGGACTCAAGAAATTAAGTTACACAATATTTATGTGACCAGGTTTGACAGAACTCACTACAAAGCCCTTATAATTCCCTCCCAGAAGAAAATGGAAAAATCTGTGCTACCTTGAACAAAAGACGAGAGCTGTTCTGGTGCCAAATCCCTCCATAATCAGATCAAAATTTCTATAGGGGGTAAGGAAATTTTTTAGCGCCAGTCTTGTAAAAAAAAAAAAATACTTTGAGTTAAACTGTCAGTCTTTAACTTTCCCTGCAGGTAGAAGGGGCCAAGACGATTCAATTTAGGCGGAGGTGAGCCAGTTCGGGCTAAGTTGAGCCAAATCGGGCGATTCAAGCCACATCAAACATTTGCTTCTGTCAAGTGAAATGTTAGGTGAGCTTGCCCAAGACTTTCATTAATGATGTACTTAGCGAGCAGCGCCGATTCCCACGTTCGGACCTTCTATGAATACGACCTTACCGCGTGATAGTTATGATAACAGAATTAACACACAGGATCTTATGACACACTCTCGTATAAGTCGTATCGCTTATGCTTGCTTGCGTCAGCCTTTCTCACCTAATCGTGGCTCTCCACGTTGTTCGATCTCTGGTAGACTCCCTATTCAGTCCCTTATCCCTAAGGTCACAATCTATGACCTCGTGCCATGTTTTTTTCGGTCTGCATCTCGCAACCCTACCCTCAACGTTCACACTTCTCATCTTCTACACCCAACGGCTATCCTCCATCCTCTCCACATACCCAAACTATCTCAATCTACCCGTCCTCATCACAGCACCAATACAGTCCAGTCCCACCCTTCCTCTCAACTCTTCAGTCCCCCCAGGCCTCGCATTCAAGGACGCAGTACACATCTATCTAATTATTGTCATTTCTGTACGTTTGAGCCTACAAATATCCTCTTCCTTGATCGCGCAGGCCTCACTACCATACAGCACTAAACTCCCAACACATGCCGCGCACAAAGACCCCTTAGCACGGAGGAAGAGCCCAATGAATGTCACGAATTAAATCATCTGGCGTGGGCTGGAATAAAGGTCTAGAGTTGTGCAGATCATGTGAGTTAATAATGACTTACATCAACCCATTCACAACGAGGGGGTTCCATAAGCTGAATATAACCGCTTGGAGGCAGCAGCAAAAAACACGACATCCAACTGAAGGGGTTAGTTAGCTTATTCAGTCATTGATTCATTCCTTATCATAATCAACATCATAATTATCATCACCGTCATCATCTTTATTTCCATCATCATCATCATCATCATCATCATCTTCGTCTTTTTTTCTATCATCATCATCATCATCATCATGACCTTCATCGTCGTATTTTTTTATCATCATCATCACAACAACTACATCCACAAACACTTCTCTCAGTTCATTCACCTACATCATTTTGTTTACCCAATCACTCATTCACTCAGTTGCACAGGCACATATTAACACTCTCTCTCTCCCTCTCTCTCTCTCTCTCTCTCTCTCTCTCTCTCTCTCTCTCTCTCTCTCTCTCTCTCTCTCTCTCTCTCTCTCACTGGCCATTGGTTCAGTCTCATAACTAAAGCAAGTCTTGAGGCGAAAAGAGGAACAGTTATCCCGTCTCTCCTTTTTCCCGTTAGGAGGAGGAGGAGGAGGAAGAAGAGGAAGAGAAGGAAGAGTGGAAGAAACGAATGAGGAGAAGGAGAAAGAGAAGAAGAAGCAAAAGAGAAAAACGAGGAGGAAGAGAAGGAAGAGAGGAAAGAGGAAGAGGAGGAGGAAGAATCAGACGAAGACAACGACGACGAGGATGAAGACGATGATGATGATGATGATGATGATAATGATGATGAAGATGATGATGATGAGGACGACGACGATGATGATGATGATGATGATGGTGAGGACGATGATGAGAAAGAGGAGGAGGAGAAAACGATGATGATGACAACGAAAAAGGGAGGAACGATGATGATGATGACGACGACGACGATGATGATGATGACGATGATGATGATGATGACGACGACGATGATGATGATGATGATGATGATGATGAAAACGAGGATGAAAGAAGATGAAGATGAGGACAAACACAGTGAAGATACAGACGGAGAAGGGGGAGTGACTTAAGGTAATGACACAAAGATGCAGCAGTAAGAGTGAGATGGGGAAGGGGAAGGAGGTGTACAAGACAGCTCCTCCCCACGCCATCAGCTCACATCCTACGCACCATAGAGACATTAAGCACAGTAAGATGACTACCCAGACAGTTAGTACTACCTCAACATTCTGCCTTTTTACACCCGCGTGAGCACTGCGAGGGAATTGTGTGCTTGGTTCAGTTGGTTTTTCTGTCGATCTGTCTGCCTGTCTGTCTGTTAGAAAGATTATGGAATTACAGTTGCACAAAACTTGGAGTAACGATAGAAACCAATAAGAGGAACTAGTGAAAGAAAAAAAAGGAATACTGCAGTTGAAAAAAAGGTTCTGGGTCAAAGGTCATAGGCCAAGTAAACTGACCTTGTGGATACTCACCTCAGTCACAGTCGCTGGCCGCATCAAATACCGGGGAGATGAGGAGGTGAAGGACGCCTCGTCCATTTGTACAGCGACTTTGGACTGGAGAAGGCAGTATATCAGGCTTCGGTTCGATTCCGGTACTGGGTGGCAGATTTCCCAACACCAACTGTAACATGGTGAAGGTTTGACTTAGTCCCTTAAAACACCGGAAACAGGTACCTTAAACCGTATTCCTGTCAGGTGAGGAAGCTTTCATTTATAGTTTCCTTGATGATACACTTTTTATGCTACGCCTTTGTATTTATGTCTCTTAAATTGTTTTCATACCTGCATTATTTCCATCATTGTCACAGACGGGAAGATTTGTGTGCCATGTAAAAAAGAAAGTGGTTAGGAAATGGTGTCAGATGGCCTCCTTAGGTGACCAGACCACGGCCTCTTACATCAGCAGTGAGGTTAGGTAAATATATAAAAAAGAATACGGTAATGTGACAAAGGAAAGTATGTGTTTGGCCAGGGTATAAACTCCACTATCATCACATCCACAGGCACCCCACCATGAGCACAAGCATGAAAAAAACAACAACAACTTCTTCACGGCTTCTACCACTCTACTGCCTCTGTTCTTTTTACTCTTATTTGTCCTAACACTGCCATCTACCCATCTTGAATGCTGAGCTCTAACAACAGATTAACTATAGAATACGGTGCTAGTCACGAAGAAGTGTTATGGAAAGACTGAAGAGCCCTATTATTATCTGTGTCTGCCCCTGAAATACGTGAAACAAGAAGGAGCCAAAATTTAGGCCAAGATAAGGAGAAAAAAGTATAAAACCAAAAGAATTCTACAATCATCCAGACTACCACAACCACCACACTACTACAACCACCACACTACCACAACCACCACACTACCGTAACCATAACCAAAGCTCCACCACAACCACACTTATTCTCCCACCACAACAGCCAAAGCCCCTCATTACTACCACAACCACAACCAAAGATCCACCACAACTGCACAACCACCCTCGATCCTGAACCATAACCCAAACCACAACTAATACACTACCACAATCACTCCAAACTACCACAACCACATCCAAATCTCTACCACTACCACAGGTACTACCACGTCCAAATCTCCACCACTACCACGACTACTACCACATCCAAATATCCACTACCACAACAACTACTACCACATCCAAATATCTACCACTACCACAACTACTTCCACATTCAAATATCCACCACTACCACAACTACTTCCACATTCAAATCTCCACCACTACCACACCTACTACTACATCCAAATCTCCTCTACCACATCCAGTCAAATAACAGTGTTTTGCAAAAGGTTGTTCACCAGCCTTCAAGCGGGCGTGTGGTGGCGGCCTTGTGGAGTTCTGCGCGGGTGAACAAGAACACAGAACACCCCAGCACCCACACCCACGCCACACCTGCCCACACCCACCCCTTCACCTGTGCTTTTTTTCTCATTAACCAAACAACACTCATTACCGTTACTACAGTCACATCCTTTCGTTACTAATAAAAGTTACTACTACTACTACTACAACTACTACTGATACTACTACTACTACTACTATTACTACTACTAGTACTACTGCTGCAGCTGCTGCTGCTGCTACCACTACTACTACATCTGTAAATGACCATCACAGTCACAGCATCCATAAATATCTACAACTACCCCCGTTAATACCGATAAACCAGTCCTGTATGAGACAACCCTAGCATGTATTGAATATGGATGATGGGTGTTAGCACCAATGGTGACATGTGGAGGTGTAGGAGGACTACTGGGCCTTAGGATGGACCACTGCCCCCGAAAAATAGGCCATGAAGCCTTTGCCCAGAATCGGACACATAAAAAAAAAAAAACTGCCACCCCAAAAGTCACCACAATTCTCTCCAAAATATTCTCCCTCCAAAGTTCAACCTACAGCAGGTCAAGTCCAAGTGATGGAGATTTTTTTATGAATGGAGGACATCTGTAATCTGATGTATGGATTATTTTTTTTTTACTTGTTTTTCCTTCCTCCTTTCATCTCCTGTAAGAAAATAAAAATCTCCATTACAGTCAAATCAAAACCATTCATCCCTGAAACCAACATTTACTACACCGACCACCACCACCACCACCAACACCGCCACAATCATTACTTAACTATTAGGCGACTTAACCATTAGACGACGAAAAGCCAGCCTAAACTATATAAAAATAGCTTAGCGGTAATCGTAATAGAAAAGTTAATAATCCTATCGTTTTCGAAGGGCTAGTGGACTGTTTCCTATCCTCAGACAACGAAAAAAAAAAATCCCTTGGCTAAAAATAATCATCTAAGGATTCTAAGAATAAAACAGTCAAAACTTGTGGTGTTGTTGTCATTCCCTCAGTTGGGGTGGGTGTCTCGGCGGCACATGCCCTCTGGTTAAATAGTTAAAAAATGGTTACCCGAGGGAGCCCAAGTGTCACGACAAAAGGCACAACAGTCTGTACGTCGTCTTGTTTTGGTTTATCTCAGGTATCTCTGGCAAGTAAAGAGAGCATATTTCCGTAGGTCAGAGGCGTGTGGAGAAATTGAGCCCATGGCATGTAACAAGAAGTAGCAAGGTGAGGCTAGTAGTAACTCAATCCTTGCCCAAGAACAGAATTCAGAAACACGACCAATGCCGTACCGAATATATTTTCACGGATGTAACATAGAAAGTAGAGCACAGAATCTTCCCATTTATGTTGTTCATCCTGTGAAAACATCAGAGGATATAAATATCATAATCATGTCAGCTTGAATATCTGCGAGGACTGGGTATCAACAACGATAGTACAGCTCAGATACCGCTACTCACCGCCAGATAAGCCCTCGGCATAATCATTTACTCGGTGTGGCTATTGAGGAGTTTTATAAGGCTAAAAACCGTGAAGTAGGCCTACTGTACGAACCGATAGAGGAGAAAGCAGAGTAGTGCCCCCTTCACGCCCGCCACTGGCAACAGAAAACGAGGCCGCTCTCTACTGGGGTCAATAAGAACTTGATATTAATTCACTACGTATACTTTTTTTATGCTAGTGTTGCTACTAACAGACGATTTCATCCAGCTTAAAGGAAATTTTTCTATGTGAAGAGTTTAAGCCTTCATTAATTCCTTCACTGCTATAGGTCTGAACTAACGCCACGTTATTGTTATTATTCAGCTGAGGAACGTCGGTGGAAGAAGGGATTTGTGTGTGTGTGTGTGTGTGTGTGTGTGTGTGTGTGTGATTCCTCCCAAGCACCCATTTCCCTAGGGCAGTATTTCGTGCATTACATTTCAACAATACTATCCTCTTCATTGTTATTTATATCTTTGTAACATGGACATTGTTTCCACACACACACATAAAAAAAATCAAAGCACCATATTCAGCAATCAAATAAGAAAATGGGGTGACAGAAAACTTCCTCCATTCACAAGAAAACAAGTCATGGGGTGGCGGGATGGGCTGAGTAATCGTAAAGTACCTCTGGAGATTTCTTTACACCTTTTCCTTCGCGATTTGTTCTCCACATTATACCTCAGTGATCTCTTGTACGGTGTCGGTGCAAACTATGACCATATTAAGACGATATGAACAACACACAAGAATATTTAGGCCTAATATGCAGAATTAATCGCTAAAGAAGAGATGCTACAAAGCCTCCTGTTCTACGTACAATATAGGTCAGTGAGAGGGGGAGGCCATGTTGTCCCGGATGGTTAAAGATGAGCTGGAGGGCAGAGGTGAGGTTGGCGAATTCACTGCAGTCCAGCCTCTGTGCAGGGCGGGTATAAGCTGGTTGTAGGCCACTACCTGCATAATGGCACGGCTGTCTCGCTCTTATGATGTAAATCGATTATTTTGTTCTTAACAGATACAAAGCTAAACTGGAACTTCTATCTATATACCTAGGCTGCTTCCCCCAAGGAAAGGGAGGAAGCCGAGACAGGACGACACACTCCCCATTTACTCATCCATTCAAACACATTCATTCGCATCTGAGATATCCATGGCAGTAGCTGCTGCCAACTTCCGGTCAGAAACGTCTCTCCTGAGTTAAATTAAATCATTTATTGTTAGCTAGAATAAATATAAAAACACACTTTATAGCTGAATGAGTTCATAAGTTGAACAGTATCTATGTTATTTAAATCCCAGATTAAACTGCCTCTAAGGACTGCTTTAGAAAACAAGGCAGCCTTGTCCGAAATCGTACAGCCTCTTAAAGAAATCTGTGCGTTCAGCTCGTGTGTAAGGAAACCAAGTACCATGATATATTCTTAGAACATCTCTATTTCATGTGTCTGATACAGTGTGACAAGTGGACAAGGGTATGGGTGGGATACAAGGAACAGAGCTCTCTCTCTCTCTCTCTCTCTCTCTCTCTCTCTCTCTCTCTCTCTCTCTCTCTTTCTCCCTCTAACGTTGCAGGCTCAACACAACTCATCTTCAGGGAGACTGATGATGGATTCTGTGGAGCCCAAAACATCAGAGAAAATAAAGAAACTACCATATCATGTGTATCTCACCCACCCAATTCGTCCATCTCCAATTGAGGTTTTACTGCCAACTGCAAACCAGACATTCCTAACTGAAAATATTACTGACCTTTCATTTCCTCAATGTGAATTCTCGATTTTAAAATTACTAGGTGAAAAAGTATTAAATTAGTGACAGGAACAAGTTATCTGGGGTTATATTAATGATGTGTCTTTGCTGGGTGACGTTTGGCCAATGGAATATTTGGTGATCATTGCTGTCTATATGGTACTGGCATCGCTGGCATGGTGGGTCAGGTGTCGGGTTTTTGTCTGTACTGGTTTAAGGAAGGGTAAAGGTCTAAGCACGGTCTTGCCAATGCTACCCACGCCGACCAAGGGAGGATGATTTCTTCTGTGTATGTCGAATGTCAGGCTATCCAGAATGTGGTCAACAACAACAACAACAACAACAACAATGACAACAACAAACGTACTTGATGTGGCAGCTCCAGGATTCTTTAGTCCTCGTTGTGCTATGATGTTTTTTGTTTTTTTTAATGTGTGCTGTGGTGTGGCGTTGTATGGTGTGGTATGGCTTCGTTAATAGCGTAAAAGCCTCAGGGAGTGAAGCCCCACGTGTTAGAAAATCAGTAGTGATAGAAAGACAAATAGTGCCGCACCGAGAGATGTACCCGCAACTAAAAAAAGGCCGTCGAACTGAAGAGGTTAATATAATAAAGAGGTAATATAAGTGTTGTGAAGTAGAGAGAGGTGAGGAGAGAGCGTAGATGTGGGGGTGGGGGTGGGGATGGGGTGCAAGGTAGGACAGGATGTTACAACCTGCCCCGCCACAGGAGTAAGCGGGGGGAGGGGGAGGCAGTGAGCGGCCGGACAGACACTAATGGTGGGTAGGCAACAGGAAGCTAACCAGCCAGAGTTCAAGTTTCAGCAATTATTCTGTCTTCATATATTTAATCCTTCACCATTTTCCGCTCCAAGGGACACTACTGAAGTTGTGACGATGCTTGAGAGACATGAATGAATCGAGAGTTGTAAGTACGTTTCCTCAGCAGTGCCTGTGGAGTGAGGTGGAGAGACAGATGGAAAAATAAAACGATTTGTGATGCAGATGTTAATTATACGAGGAACTGCGTAAGGGTAAAGCGATTAGGAGGACAGGGAGACCGAGGGCAAGGTGAGAGAGAAGGTGTGAGTGTGCATGGGAGGGTGGATGTGTTGTGGGAAGAAAGGCAGTTACTGAGAAGACATCGAGTCATTCTGATGGTCACTCTTCACAAGATACGGTCGTCAGAGAGGAATACAATACCTTACGTCCAAAATTCATTCATAATAGTTAACACAATGATGTCTCCACTCTTCTCCCACACTAAACTGATCAACCTAACATCTAAAGAAAAAAAAATCAGTACTTTGGCTTTCTTAGGTAAAAAGTTATTGGCCTCTGAAAAGCGTGACGATCAGGTTGGGCCGGGCCGCTCATTGTAATATTCCGCCATTAGACCAACAGCAAACTTAGCAGCGACACACACACACACACACACACACACACACACACACACACACACACACACACACACACACACACACACACCATTATGAAATCGCGGTAAGCCTGTAATTTGTTTCATTCGAGTTATAATGTAGTGTGTGAGGTGGTGTGAAGACTCCATATGGAAGGTGCTGTGTGTGTGTGTGTGTGTGTGTGTGTGTGTGTGTGTGTGTGTGTGTGTGTGTGTGTGTGTGTGTGTGTGTGTGTGTGTGTGTGTGTGTGTGTGTGTGTGTGTGTGTGTGTGTGTGTGTGTGTGTGTGTGTGTGTGTGTGTGTGTGTGTGTGTGTGTGTGTGTGTGTGTGTGTGTCATCCTTATCATACCGTGGTGTGTAAGGTGATGGTAGGGGTGTGACAGTGTAAGGTCTCCATATGGCAGGTGTTGTCTGCCTCTAATTACGTGACCCCTCTGCACCTGTCACGGCACACCTGTTATCAAGACCATCAACACACATTTCACCTCGCCACAAAGCACCACACTTGTTAGACGGTCAATGTCCTTCTAAATCTAATCGCCAATGTTGCAAAAATTACGCCTGTGTTGATCTCCTATAAATATTAACAGTGGTGTTCCTCAGGGTTCTCTTCTTTCATGCAATCTCTTCTTCCCCTATACCAATAACATGACTCCTTCTTTCATTTTCCTTACGTCTCTCACAGCGTCCTTTACAACAGTCACTACAACAATCACAGGATGAAGCTTTGGCACACCTGACTTCTCATTTGCCTCGTGTTTTTAATGTTTCAAAAGTTTAGTTCCTCCGTCTTTCACTGCAACACGTTTTCCACATGACTGTCCCCTTATTGTCAACAACACACAGTTCAGTCCTTAATTGTCTGTTACTGTCTTTGGTATCTGTTTGTCTGGTAATCTTGGAAACGTCACTTCTTTGGTTCTTTAGCCTGCACTTCGCTCGTGTGTGTGTGTGTGTGTGTGTGTGTGTGTGTGTGTGTGTGTGTGTGTGTGTGTGTGTGTGTGTGTGTGTGTGTGTGTGTGTGTGTGTGTGTGTGTGTGTGTGTGTGTGTGTGTGTGTGTAGTTGGGGCCGGTAAAACAAGTGACGGTAATTACATTGTGTGATATCAGATGGCAGTCTCTCTCTCTCTCTCTCTCTCTCTCTCTCTCTCTCTCTCTCTCTCTCTCTCTCTCTCTCTCTCTCTCTCAGAAGGAGATAGAGATAATGGTAAGGATTAGTCACTAATGATCCAAGTGGGAAAGAAGGGAACGGAAGCAGAGGGGAGGAAGGAAGGAGGGAAGGGAAGTAAAGCAAACAGGAAGGAAGGAAGGAAAGTAATCTGGAAGGAAGGAAGGAGCGAAGGGAAGTAATCAGACAGAAAAGGAAAAAAAAGGAAAGAAGGTAGGAAGGATGGAAAAAAAGAGGGAAGGAAGGATGGACGGAAGGAAAGGCTGAATTAATATAAATAAAGGAAGAGAAGAATAAATAAATAAGAGAAGGGAGAAACTAAGAAATGGAGAGGAGAGTAATCAGGCAGAAAAAAATGGAAAGAATGTAGGAAGGAATGTAGGAAAGAAATAAGGAAGGAAGGAATGTAGGAAAGAAGGAAGGAAAGAAAGACGGAAGGAAGGACGGAAGACACAATAGAATAATGGAGTACAAGAAAAGGATGGGAAGAAATTGAGAAAATAAGGGAGGGGAGAAAATACGAAAGCAGAGGAGAGGAAGGAAGGAAGGAAGGAAGGAAGGAAGGAAGAAGGCAAAGAAGCAATAAGGCAAGTAAGGAAAAATGAATGAATGAATTAAATCATTAAAGAATTAAAGTAAGAATTTTCACTTGAGAAGGGAGTACATTAGAAAGGAAACAAGGCTGAGAGGAAAGTGGGAAAAATAGGCTTGAAATATTGAAAAATGACAGAAGGAAAGGAGAAAAAGAAATAATAAAATAGAGAGAAAGAGAGAGAGAGAGAGAGAGAGAGAGAGAGAGAGAGAGAGAGAGAGAGAGAGAGAGAGAGAGAGAGGTACTGAAGAAGGGGTAAGGTAAATGAGGTGTGGAAGAGGAAGTGTGTTGGATAGGAGGAAACTGTGGTTAGACAGGTGGTTAAATAGTGATCCTTACCCTCCACCCCCATACCAACACCCCCATACACCCTCACCCCGCTGTATATACACCTCCACTCCTATATATACATCCCATACATCCCCACACCAAATACACCCCCATCCCTATGCATACACCTCACCCTCATACACACACCACACCGTCATACATACACCCTCACCCCCATACAAAATCCCACCCTGGCATATACACCCCCACCCTCCTATACGAATATACACTACACCCCGATACATACCAACATACACCCTTCATACACCTCTTACCTAAAAAAAAGATGGTGACAAAAAGAATATATACACCAATACTACGCCAGTTTTAACAAATAGCATGCACAGTAACGATGAATACGAGATTGTTGCTATTCTCAGCACTTTCTTTCCATCTGCATTTATAGTAGAAAACTGATATCATTCCTTCATCTTCCTCATTACTTTTGAATGAATTTAACACAGTAACACTACGATCGGCGAGAAAGATGTACTGCTTGCGTTGAATACCCTTAAAAACGACAAAACACTTGGGCCGGTTGAAATATATCCAAGAGTTTTAAAGAACGTAAAGAGTGAAATATTAAATTCCTCAGCTCAGATTTTGCGTATATTACTAAGGAGTGGCACTCTTCCTCCTGACTGGAAACAAGGAAATATAACTGCAGTACCAAAAGGGAAAATAAATCATAACTCGGAAATTGCCGTCCAATTGCCATAACACTAGCAGTATGGAAGTTGTTGGAAATCACAATTAGAGATAAAATCGTTAAGTATTTAGAACAAAATAATCTCATCAAAGACTCAACGCAGGGATTCCCAAACCATTAATTCTTACCAATCTCCTTCATATTATTCGATGACAATAATGATGCGGTATGAAAGTAGAAAAATCCTTTGGTGCACTCTATCTGTAGTTCCTGAAAGCATTCGATAAAGTTCCTTGCAAAAGACTTCCCGAGAAAATTAAAGCCCATTGTGTCAGTAGTAATATGTTAAGTCTGACTGTTCACCTTAGCTTGGCCCAGATTTTCTTTCATATGGGGCCTATTTCATGTACGCACGTGGCAGCATCTTCGTGACTAGCATCCCATTTAACTGCTAATCGATTGTCGCAACTCAGCATTCAAAATGGAGAGATGGAAATTTTAGGTCAAGTTAGAATATAACTGTATACTTTACTGAGCATAAAGAGCTGTACTGCACTGGATGGAATCACACTGGATGAATCTTACAGGTGGAGTGTCACATGGTTCAATTTTGGTCGCCTTTCTTTATATCAATATCACTGATACTGACGAAGGTCTGTGTTGTTAAATATCCAAATTTGTGTCCAATAGAAAAATCGGTAACAGAGTGGACATACTGATATACTGTAGGGACACACAGTTTTAATATACCGGTACTGTTTCACTGGTTATAATGTGGCAAAAACATTTTAATACTGATAGATGCAAAATTATAAATATTAGGCTACTGAGCCTACGACAAGGAGTCACATAGCAAATGTCCAATTTCTGGCCCCCCTCTTTCTCATACATACGCTACATATGTACACACACACAAAATTTTATATATATATATATATATATATATATATATATATATATATATATATATATATATATATATATATATATAAACGACATATGGTAGGGATATGTCAGTCATACGTGGCATAACGGCGTTGTCCCGGTATGTTAATTGGCTGACAGAGGGGCCGTGTGGAGGAGCAATGACAACACCTCTAATGAAATGCAAATCCACAAACTGTTCCGCGACAGATGGGCAGAGTACTCGCTACTACGCCAGCCACATTCCACTGCAATACTCTTACGCCCTACGCAACTACGACACTCTTTTTCTTCAGTTCGATGACGGATTTTCAATTTATATCATGCTGCTACCAAAAGAGTTTATTCAATTTAGGAACAACGCCTAGCAGTGAATGGGTAAACAAAGGCTAACACCTCTTTAGCTCCAGCACGCCTTTAGGTATTCTTTTCATACAATCTCAACCGATTCTGTTCTTCCCCTCTTCTGGTAAAAGAAAGAATAAAACAGGACCCCCGTGCCGAAATTATAAATGAAAATTATCTACCATTATTAGCACTGAACGATATTACGAAGATGAATATAAATCGTCTTGGGGGAGAAAGAATAACCAAGTCCCCCACAAAAGGAGTATCCAACGCACTACTCCTACACTTGGTTCTTAGCTCTTCCACTACAATGACGAATTATTTTACCCAATTTCTATAACCAGCAGATGATCATTTACAACTTCGGAAGGACATCTAGCAGTGAAAGGGCAAATGAAGGCTCTATCTAATCCCTCCAGTTTGAAAAGTCTCCCCCTACACCCCAACACCATTTCCTTAGCGATTTAATTTTCTTATTACATCATACTCTCCTATTCTGTGTTATATAAATCCTTCTTATGTCACCATACTCTGCATAAATAGCGTACAAAAGGATATTAAGCAGTCATATCCAAAAATAAATCGCTAAAGAAGAGGTGCTGCGGAGTCTTGTTGGCCCACATCTAGCTTCTCTTGTCCAGAAATTCCCCCTGAGTAAAAAATAAATAAATAAATAAATAAATAAATAGCCTGGTAGTAGCAATAAGACACAAAAGCGTCACCTGTCTGAAGGGGTTAATTACAGACCACACCTTCACTAACCCAACAGCTCATTAACCTCACCACAGAACACATTCTCCCCCTAATTTTCTCTCTCACTCGTTTCTTCGTCATTTTCTTTCTGATCTATTTTTCTGCTCTTCGTCCTTTCCCTCCAACCTTATTTCTGTTCTTCACCCTACCGCCCCTAACTTTTTTCTGCGTTTTGCCCTTTTCTTCTTAAGCCTTTTCTTCTCTTAGCCCTTTTTCTCATGACTTTTTTTCTGCACTTACCCCTCTTCCACCTAACTTTTCTGAGGAATCTGAGCTTCGTCCTCTTCCTTCTTTTCTAATGCTTCCCCCTCTTCCTCCTGACTTTTTCTGCGCTTTCATCATCAGTCACTCTCCATTTAACCATCTTTTCTTCGGCGTTTTTTCAGAGCATAATCATTTATCAGTTTT
>NC_136974.1:36418995-36443995 GCF_032717465.1 Coenobita brevimanus
TTGCCCCTTAAGTGTTGCATGATGAAAGAATACGTAGCTAAAATAGATAGATAGATGGATAAACAGAAAGACCGATAGATACTGATAGATAGATTAGATAGAGACATATAGATAGAAAGACAAACAGATGGATGGATGGGTGGATGGATGGATGGATGGATGCATGCATGCATGGATGAACAGACAGATAGATAGACAAACAGACAGATGTATAGGTTAGTAGGTAGGTAGGTGGGTAGACAGATAGATATAGATGGACAGGCAGACAGGTAGGCAGGTAGGTAGGAAGAGTTAGAGAAAGATCGACAGGTAGACAGATAGATAGCCGGAAAAAAGCCGTGGTAAATAAAGAATGTAAATTTGCCGAATCCACCAGGAGCCGAAACTTCACCTGGACGAACGTGATGTTGGCGTGATTAGAAGTGCCAGGTGTCGATTCTTGATTTTCTCTCTCTCTCTCTCTCTCTCTCTCTCTCTCTCTCTCTCTCTCTCTCATTTTTTTTTTCCTGTTGTTTCTTCCGTCTAAACTTGGAGGAGCGCGCGTGTGTGTATTTGCTGTGTTTTGATTGTCTATTTTTCCTGTGTCTTCCGCTGAAACTTGGAGGCATGAGTGTGTGTGTGTGTGTGTGTGTGTGTGTGTGTGTGTGTGTGTGTGTGTGTGTGTGAGAGAGAGAGAGAGAGAGAGAGAGAGTTGCGTTGTGCTGTTGTAGTGTGTGTGTGTGTGTGTGTGTGTGTGTGTGTGTATGTGTGTGTACTGAAGAGATACTGGCCCTGTACAATTTCGCACCTTCGCTCTTCGTGCTGGACGCAGGTGTGTTCTGTTTGTCCATCTACTTTTCTATCTATCGCCTATCCGTCTGCCTGTCTGTCCGTCTGCCTGTCTGTTTAACGTCTGTCTCTGTCTCTTTATCGTCTGTCTATCTCTCTGCCTGTCTGTCTGTAATATATGCATTGGTTGGCACATCCAGCCCGCAACTGAAAGAGCCCTGGTTCATTTCTCCGAACAAGCTGGAGGACTCATTATGTTTTCGTGTTCTAGGGGATGATTAGGACATAGAAAAACCTGACTGTCTGCCTTAATGTTTCTCGTGTGGTCGACAAGTGTGAATATAAACCTTCTTCTGTCTATCTGTCTGTCTATCTCTGTCTACATATAAGCCTGCCGTCTATTTGTCTATCTATCTCTCTGTATCTAATCGTTCTTCTATTTGTCTATCTCCATCTTTATATAAACTTTCTTCTGTTTATCTATCTGTCTGTCTCTATTTGTATAAAAGCTTTCATCCATCTGTCTAACGATCACTGTTTTTACATATAGCCATTCTCTGTCTCTCTAGAACACCCGTAAAAGCCTTCTTCTATCTTTCTATCTCTATCTGTAAATAATTCTTCTGTCCATCTGTCTCTCTAACTGTCTATCATCTGTCTATCTCCTCTCTCTCTATCTCAAATAAAACATCCAGTCCTAGAGATAGTCCGAGGCAGCCGTAAAAAAAAAACGCCACCTAGTAATCACAACACTATTGTTATCACCGCTCATTTCTGGTCTCCTTCTCCCCCCCCCCCGCCTCTCTTAACCTCCCTCCTTCACGTGTGTCCTTTATTTACTGCTTTATTTAGTGGGTAAATTTATAGTAATGCCCGTATCCCATTTTTAGGTGGAATAAAGGCTGGATGATGATGATGATGATGATGATGATGATGATAATGATGTTGTAGAAGATTTGAAACATTAAAAATAAGGGGAAAAGTAGGATGATGATGATGATGATGATGATGATGATGATGATGATGATGATAATGATGTTGTAGAAGATTTGAAACATTAAAAATAAGGGGAAAAGTAGGATGATGATGATGATGATGATGATGATGATGATGATGACGACGATGATTTTCTTTAGTAGTAAATGTGCTGAGACATATTAATCGTCAGCCATATAAAGGTCAAGCATTCCTAATCATCACCCTAAATCTAAACTCCAATTAAAGTGGAGGTGGGGGTGAGGCCAGGACACAATGTGAGGCTAATGGGAAGTGAGAAGGAGAGGCAGACAAGGCAGGATGAGATGAGAATGAGGGAAGTGAGGGTGAGAGAGGGGTGGCAGGGTGAGGCATGGTGTGGAAAAGGGTGGTAGAGGTGAGGGTGAGGGTGAGGGTGAGGTAGGGGGCGGCGGGGGTGAGGGTAGGGATGACAGGGGTGAAGACGAGAGGGACATGTGAGGAAGAGGTGATGGAGGTGATAGTGAGGATAGGAAGTGGGGGTGAAGTGATGAGGGTGAAGGTAAAGAAAATATGGCCGGGGTGAGTAAGAATGAGGCACGATGGTCAGGGTGAGGTGAGGCGAGGTGAGGGTGCAAGTGTGGGTGAGGTAACGGGGAGAGTGAATAAATGACTGAGATGAGAGGGAAGTGAGGGTGAGGGAGACATGGAAGGGTGAGGAGGGTGAGTGAGGGTGAGGACAGAGGGACAGGTGTGCGCCATCTGCTGTGCGCTGGTGTGGTGTGGCGTAGTGTGGTGTGGTGTGGTGGTGTAACAGTGTGGCGTCTTATACCCTGCCGTTACGCACCCGATGTGGCGTACTGCAGCGTCCGCGTATAGCCAACAGGTGACGCTTTCTGTCAGTACAATGGGGACGCTGATGTGCCGAATCATTACACCACCAAAATCATTCAAATATAGCAACTTATTATGTTTACTGGCCGGAAAGTGTCACAGTGCTTCGTAAATGTGACCACTATGAACAATATAAAGGCGATAATAACTCCTAATCAAACCTAACCTAGCCTAACTTAATTTCGCATTTTTGGTTCTCATGTAAAAATGTCCACAACGCGTCCGGATCTTTGTCGAACACTGAGCCTAGTACACACACACACACACACACACACACACACACACACACACACACACACACACACACACACACACACACACACACACACACACACACACACACACACACACAATAAAGTAACCAGCGCGGGGTCTGCTTTCTCGTAATTTACATCCTAAAAAGACAAAACAACTATACTCCTTTTACACCAGCTTGGCCAAGATTCTCGTCCTTTCGCAGCTAATTTTCCATAACTCGATAGCAGAATGTGACAATACCACAGCCTTCCCACAGCACTTCTTCGTGACTAGCACCACATTCTATTGCTAATCCACTGTTACAACCGAGTATTCAAAATGGAGAGAAGTTATTTTTAGGCCAAGTTATGATTAAAAAGAATATAGTCCTGGAGTAATTAAAAACAGGTGTAATAATTGAAGTAGTGTAATAACCGAAGTGGATCAGCATGTGTGATACGGTTTCCTCATTACAACCATCATGATTTTATAAACACAAAACACAACACTGATTAATCCGTTAGTGCGCAGCGTCCTCCACAGAAACTGGTGGGATATTTTTTTTCTTTACCACAGAGGAAATCCTAAAGTCTGGACCTATGAATTTCGCGACTATGAGTAGTTAGGCGAAGGATGGTACGCTAAATACCCTCCCCCCTTGCCAAGCCACGTGTAGCCACCTAATGTAGTGATGGGTTAATACGAAATGCAAGAAAATTAACTCACATACTGGACTTCGAGAAGGGGAGCGGGAGAGCACGCACGCACGCACGCACACAAGCACAATGGCAAATATGTACACACGAAGCTCTCTCTCTCTCTCTCTCTCTCTCTCTCTCTCTCTCTCTCTCTCTCTCAGCACCTGTCATCATACGAAAGCGAGTGTACGTAACGAAAAAAGAAAAAAAAAAAACAGACAAACAGACGGACAGAGTTGATCGATGGCCAGAGCGACAAAGAAAGAAAGGAGGGGGGGGGTATTACAGACAGCGGTGGCCACGGAGGAGCAAAGAACCACACACACACACACACACACACACACACACACACACACACACACACACACACAGAAGGAAGTAAATAAATAAAGAAAGAAAGAGGAATAAAAAGAAATCGCCACCAGCAGCAAAAATACGAAAACTAAATCTGTTACTGAACGATGTTCCTGACGACCGTGCCAAACCTCTCACTGCCAGTCTTTCTAACACCCAAACATCTTTTCCTTAGCTATTTATTTTTTGGATATGGCTGGGTAATATCCCCTGGCACGTTATGGAGAGTATGGTGATGTTTGAATGATGTGACTCAGAAGATAACGGCAACGTGTAATAAGTAAAATAAGTCGCAGAGGAAAAGGTGTTAGGGAGCTTCCGTAACCGACTAGAATACGAACCTAAGAGTAATATATGGGGGACGTCTGGGTACTGAAAAAATTTTATTTGTCGTCCCTCTTTGAGAAAAACTGAAATAACTTATACTGTGACCACTTAAACTTGGTTTAAAACTGACATACGTCCAACTTGAAAGCCTCTCTCTCTCTCTCTCTCTCTCTCTCTCTCTCTCTCTCTCTCTCTCTCTCTCTCACACACACACACACACACACACACACACACAGCAAGCCACAGAGGACAAAGAAATGCGGGTGAATTAAGGAGTGAATTTAACTGGAGCGTGGTCAGTCAGTGAGTCGCCTGTTTAGGGAGTAATGATCGCTTAGTGAAGACGATTGAACACCTGTGAACACAACCCAACTCTGAACGCCTGGGGGAGGTGGTGGCCGAGTCGGTAGGGAGGTGATCTGCGGGTCTGATTTCCGGCTGGGGCAGGGAATGGTCAACCCATAGTGTAGCAGGCTCGTAATATCATTCATAGTCCAAGTACTGTACATCATTTCTATGATATATATTTTTCACATTTTTTCTGGCCCTGTGTGAGATTTCTAGCACAAAAATCCTTCCTATTATTAATATTCATGATACATTTGTTGTCACCTTTACACTGTATTACAAAAGTCAGTGAATATTCTGTCCTTAAAAATAATAACCGCACAATAACAATAAAATAAACGTTATACATAAAATAGAATAATAATATAATAAACAATATTCCCAATACTTTAATTACAAGTGAACTACCGTACGCTAAATAAAATAATCGTAGTGAAGGGGCCGAGTTAGTCATTACCTCCATTAATATTCAAGGTGTTGTCAAACATTAGCATCTCTATTAACAACAGCGGATCTTTTTTTTTTTTTTTTTTTTTTTATGCATACGTTCAATAGGTGATTACACGGGATGGTCCCTACTTCATTCACCTTATGCAAATCAATAGGGTTTTTACTGTGTGTGTGTGTGTGTGTGTGTGTGTGTGTGTGTGTGTGTGTGTGTGTGTGTGCTCAAGAATGCTAACACCTACACATTTTTCCAGCGTATTTTTTCTTATTTATCTGATTATTTTTTATTTTATCGTTCACCGCTCTGATGACGCTACGGAATGACTGTATGTATCTGTACAGGACACGTAGCTGTGGATGTCTGTTTGTTTATGGCTTAAGGTTTTGTTGCTATTTTTATCAGTGTTGCAGGTGTTGATATTAGTGTTATTATTATTATTATTATTATTATTATTGTTGTTTTTGTTCTTTTTGTTACGTTGATATTTTAATTCTTGTTATTGTTGCTGTTACCGTTATTTTTTTGTTGATGCTGATACTGTTGCGGGCTTGTTATTCTCATTACACCCGTATTCGCGAAACAAGGACGGGTGTTTGATCGACGTGTGTGTGTGTGTGTGTGTGTGTGTGTGTGTGTGTGTGTGTGTGTGTGTGTGTGTGTGTGTGTGTGTGTGTGTGTGTATGTATGTTTCTGTGTGAATACCTAAAGCAGTTTTCATTCGATCTGGATCAAACTTGGTGGGAAGGTTGAGGATCAGCCAAGAACTGAACTCCTGGTTTTGATAAATTACCATCTCTTCTTACTGAACGCTGAGCTGTAGAGCTATTGAAAAAAAAAAAGAAAAAAAAAAAGAAAAAGCCTCTCTTAAGTTCAATAAAATCGTCCACAGAGCAAGAATAAACTAAAAGAAGATGTCAATGTAGTGAAAGGAATGAAAAATGCTTGGACATTTGCAAGAATAAACCCAAATAAAGACGTCCTCGGGGTAGTGAAGTAATATAATACAACACAATACAATTCAATATATTCCGGTATTATAATCAGCTTGGGACAGACTTTCAAATATTCAGGGCTCCGGTAGGTTTAACAAAATCGTCTGAAATAAACAAAAAAAATCACGCCCCTGTACTCAAAGTCAAGAGAAAATAATAATAATAATAAAATAACCTTACAACGCAAGCCTACTGTTCAACTCAAATCCTTTACACTGAGAGTTTCAGCCTTTACCAGTGGCTTTACACAGCGCACTCAAGTCTCAGCAGCCACGGACGTAAGGAAAATGTTATGCTAAACGTAACTGCGGCCTTCTGTTCAAGAGGCCGCCCCGTCTGAGCTGCACACACACTCACACTCTGCAAAAATCTTGGTTTACATTTACGACAGCGAAATCTCCATACAAGTGAAATTAAGATCATGAATTATTTTGCTAAGTCGTATCTTTCATGCTATTTTTCGGTCTAATCTGGCTGTTATATGCTTGTGTTAAAAAAAAGGAAAGAAAGAAAGAAAAAGGGAATAATTTGTACGAGTATATATATATATATATAAAAAACTAATTTTAATTTTTACGAAGAGCAAATGGATCTGCAGGGAAGTGAAATATTTTTATGAATCACCTTACTTAGCCACATTTTTCACAATCCCATTCATTCAGCCCAGTCTGGATATGAAGTTTCTGGAAGCGGTATAAATTAAAAAAAAAGGTATTCACTAAAATTATAAATACAGCTAAATCTTAACTTTTCCTTTTTCTTCTTTTATTTTTTTGGCGGCCTCCGTTTCACTCCTGCCGCCTCTCACCCACGACTTACAAGAGGAGCTGAAGTGACACTGGAGTGAGAGAGAGAGAGAGAGAGAAACAGTACTCTTGACACGGTGTTGGTGGTGCTCAGTAGAGTGTGTATACTGTGTACTCTGTGCTCACTGCCCTCATCATACGCTATGCCTGGCCGAAGAAGAGGTATATGTAGGAACAATCGTAAGGGTGACGAATATATCAGTGAGGAAGAGGGTGGTTTTAGCAGAAAGCGAGGGTCTGTGGATTAAATATTTGCTGTGAGAAAGATAATGGAAAGATGGTGATTATAAAAGTGGTACAGAACGTGTGGATCAAATATTTGCAGTGAGACAGGAAGTAGAGAAAGCATAAGGAAAGGACTGTAGCGTATTTTTTCGCATTCATGGATCTGGTAAAAGCGTGTAAAGTCAGATGGGGTGGCTTTTCGAAGGTCTCACTTGTGTATGGTGTGGACTGAATATGGCTGAATGCTGAGTTTTTATGATAGCAGTGAAGCATGTGACTGACTCCCAGTGTCATGTGTTAGTGACTGGAGAGGGACTTCAGCCTAAGAGGAAGTTTAAGTACCTTGGAGCAGCAGTAGAAAAGAGAGATTAATGTGCAAAGTGATAAATAAAGTGGCACAAGGAAGGAAAGTGGTTGGTGCTATGAAGGCCTTGATGCTAAATAGAGGTCTGAGGGTAGAGGCTGCGAGAGGACTGCATGAGGTTGTTTTAGTGCCCACATTAATGTATGGATGTTAGATCTTGGTGCGACATGAGAACGAAAAGTAGGGCGTGAGGGAACAATGGAAAAGGGTAGTACGGAATGTGTGTGGGGTGAGTGGGGTGAACAGGAGAAGAAATAATGTGATTTGTGAAAGATGTCGCCTATAGAAGTATTTTAGCAACAAGGTTAAAAACGGTATCCTTAGACAACGTGGTCATAGGAAGAGAATTGATATAAATATAGGGTGGTGAATAAACTATATGTAGGGGAGTCTGAAGGTGGGAGAAGACGTGGTAGGAAAAGAAGGTGAATAGATATGGTACGTGAGCATGTGTGAAAGCGAGGTATGGAAGTTGATGAGGCTATGGAAATGAAAGAGGATCAAGTTGCCTGAATGAATTATTATCGGAGGATCGCATGGCAAGGATTTAGCACCTCTTCTTTAACTTTACAGTCGACGAATGACCATATTGGGTAGGTATTGTGAAAAGCATCTATAAAGGAAAGAAAAATATATATAAATAAGGCTTTAGGGGTACAGTCAGGATTCCAGGAGATTAAATGATGAGTGAATAAGTGTGTGGTCCATTTCACTGGGCATGCTGTTGATGGGTCTTCATCTATCATGCTTTCTCTTTCCACACTTTCTGGACCTTATTCCACCCCAACCTTCAATGGGAAAAACTGATGATGATGATGATGATATACATTACCACCCCATCAAAAAAAATGTCTGGATGATTTATATTTGTGTATGTTTTTATGCGTGTGTGTGTGTGTGTGTGTGTGTGTGTGTGTGTGTGTGTGTGTGTGTGTGTGTGTGTGTGTGTGTGTGTGTGTGTGTGTGTGTGTGTGTGCAATGTATGAGCCTTAATGCTGCTTGTAACCGGGTTCACGTACTCATACATTTGTCCCAAACATGGTGGTGTAGTCGTACGCATGTGTTTGTGTACGTGTAAACGTGTGCGTGTGTGACAGGTGGCTGAGGCACAAGAGCAAGCTGAAGATGGGGGAGGGGGGCGGGGAGGGCCATGGTGTGGGGGGGGGGCTCACGGCAGCAGCAGGTGGCAGGGCCAAACTGACTCCCTCAACCAATCCAGCTCAGTCTACCCGAAGCCGCCAGGGAGGGAGGCCACGCGACGCTCCTCCTCTTCCTCGTCACGCACCTGGCTATTCAATTATTCTCGGTGATGGCGTGACGTGGCCTAGTAACATAGAGCATAGAGTGCGCGGGCTGCAGTGACGTGTGCAGGGGGAAGGGGGTGTGAAGTGAAGTGACAGACGTGGATTTGAAGCTGAGGTGCCAAGCGAGGTGAGTTTGGTTTAGTTGAGTTAGCGTGATGGCGGTGCGCGCCGGCTGGTTGCACGACAGGGATTAACTGGTGAAGGAGACGTGTTCGTGGCTAACCCCTTCAGCTCGATGACGTTTTTATGTGTTTTGCTATTTCCGGACATTTTTACTAAACTTAAGAAACAGTGAAGGCTGTATGTAACCCCTCTAACTCCAAAAGCATCCTCCAAGCTGAATGTAATCTTCCGGGGTTAGCAAAAAGAATAAAAAACACGTCATCATGTTGAAGGCGTTTAGGTGTCTGATTATACATATACAGAGAGACATATAGATAGACAGACAGACAGACAGATAGATAGATAGATAGACAGACAGATAATGTTAAATGTAAGTGCAGTTAGGTAAAAGAATTCATTTTGTCAGCGACCGCAGTAGTGGTTGTTGTCAGAGATGAAGCAGTTATGATGTTTGCAAGTGACGACAGAAAGGAAAAACGAAAAATAATAAAAATCGTGTGTGTGTGTGTGTGTGTGTGTGTGTGTGTGTGTAATACGTGCAACATATTAATCACCTGAAGAAAACTGGAGATGGTAGCAGAGAGGAAATATGGATTGGGGACAGATTTCTAGGATGACAATATTGGTGATCTCCTACATTACACTGCTGGAGAGAGAGGGACGGAAAGTACCCCGAAATTGTAGTGCTGCGTGCCTACCTTAAAGTGGGAAGATTTCGAAGTACACGAAAACGGTAACGTGTACACCACTTAACAAAATTACAAGTATTACAAGTGCAGCGTCATCGTCCTGAAGGGGTTAACAGTGGCCACATTATAGTGTTCTTTAAGCATTATTTCTGTATCTTAAAAGGACAATTTAAACCCCTTACCATGGACTTATGCAGCTAAACGTACAGTTCCATCCACTCACCGTATAAAGTGGATGGTCATGCCTGGTTCTCCCTCTGAGGCCTCGTAACACCACTTCCTTTGCTATTTATCTTGCATATTACTCTTTAACATTCTCCTATATAAATTTTTTTTATCGTTTTAATACTGACCTATTTTTCACCAATATCATACAAGTGGATATTGAGGTGCAGAATAAATCGCTACGCAAGAGGTGCTACGAAATCCCGAAAAGCCACTTACGACAGAATTCTCGTCGGTTAAGGAAGCTCCCTAACACCTTTTCCTAAGCGATTTACTTTGCCTATTACACCTTGCCGTCCTTTTCCGTGTTACCTAAATCATTGTAATATCACCATGTTCTTCATAAATAACGGCCAAAATTATATTAACCGGTCGTATCTAGAAATAAATCGCTAAGGAAGAGGTGCTAGGGAGACTCCTTAAGCGACAAGAATACAGCCTTAAATTACGACCCTCTACCACCTCGTTAAGTCACCCTAAGGCAGATTTTAAGACACTCCCTACCGCGATGTCGTAAAAATTCATCTTACAACCGCCAGCCCATTTTCTTCAGCTTAGGGGATACTTCTTCATGTGGAAGAATTAATATATATTCATAAATTTCTTAAGTATGATATCTCTCTCTTTTCTTTTTTTTATTTTTGGGACCGCATTTTCGCCTGCCTGTTAAAGAAGCACCCTAACACTCTTTCCTTAACTATTTATTTTTGGATATTGGTGGCTAATATCAATCTGTATGTTATTTGTGCTGAGTATGGTGGTATTTGAATTATTTAAATAACACGTAAGAGGATAAAAAGGAGGGATAACCAAAATAAATCGCTCAGGAAGAAGTGTTAGGGAGCTTCCTTAACCGACGAGAATACGGGCCTTGATGTCGTTAGATGATTTAATTGGAAGTAGGGAATTTTTATGGAAGTGTAACTATGTTCTTTTCACCTTAACCTGGCCGAGATTTCCTTCTTTTGCATTTTAGTACAGGGAGCTTAATGGCAAAAAAATACTATACATCGGTTCTATATCCCATGCCACTTCTTCGTGACTGGCATCATATTCTAGTGATAACCTATTGCTACAGCTCAGCATTCAAGAGATAGCAATTTGTGGCCAAGTTAAAGTAAAGAAAGAGTCTACCATCAACCACAAAACCCCCAAATTTGGCTTTCAGTGTCTCTCGTAAACTCCCATCCACTTCGCTGTTACTGCACACTTCAGGGACAATATTCACAGCTGTTAAATATATCAAGAATAGCCTTGTTTTTTTTCCATATTATTCACGGTACTTTCCTTTCTTTTCCTTTTCCTTTGTTGTTGTTGTTGTTGTTGTTTAGTTTGTGTGTGAAAGGTCTGGTAGCTGTATTGGTCAGATGGAAGTCTACACAAACGATCTTTTTTCGAAACTTAGGGCGATATTTTAGGTTGCATAGGAGGCTTCGTAGCACCTCTTTCTTAGTTTTTTATTTTTTAACTACACCTTAATACTTTCTTGTATGCTGTTTATTTTTACAGTTTTAATATCGATAACGTTTACCTCAATAACATGTAAGAGGTTCCTGATGCCTAACGTGTAGACTAAATCACTTAGGAAACGGTGTTGCGAAAGCTCCAAGGCCACACAGAATACAACCCTTAAACTCAAGAAATTAAAGTATTTAGTCATCGCCTGGCCACCATCTCCCGTGGTTCCAAGAGCTTCACGGAGCTAAACCCTCTTACAGAATTGCTGTTATCCCGTGAGCAGTAGGCCATCAGCAACGGAGATCCTGCTACGCATCCCTTCTTTCCCTCACCTGGCTCTTCTTCCAGTCACTACGCATGATTACTGTCTTAAATAACTCCCTGCCACTGCCTACCCAGTATTGCGTCTGTTTTCTCCCATCATCCCCATATTTTGCTATGTGGTGATGTTCCTAGCTAGACGCGCATGCACACATGCATTCAAGCACGCATGTGCACACACACGCCCCCTTGCGCACTAACACACGCGTGCACGTACAGAGAGAGAGAGAGGGGGGGAGGGGGGCAGAAGCAGAGGCAGTAAGTCATATAAACGTTCATGCTCACATTTCTAGCGATTTGTCACTGTGAATGCACCTGTCGCCTTTCTCTCTCCCTGCCGCATTTCCTCATTCTCCCCTTCTTAAATCCAGGTTACTGACAACTCTACACAGTGCATCTAGTTGTCTATATAATCACTGTTAACATCGAGACACATATACGACTATGTCAAAACTAAGCTTAATCATACTGCTAAAGATTTCAATGCAGCAGTAATGTGTGATCTACAAATGAGATGATGAAACTGCAATGCGACAGTAGACAGTGATCCATACGTACTCGTTTGAAAGATTCGAGTGGTGAGAAGAATATTTGTCGTGATAACCTGCTATTCTTCGTCTGCTTCCACACTCCTTCTACGTTATGTCTCTCCTTCCCACTCTTTTCTTTCTCAGTAGGCTCTTCCCTAAATTTGATTAGCAACTGTGAGAGATTGCCATGTTACACTGTGATCCGAGTGATGTACGAGACACCAATGCGACATGAGATAGTGATCCTTTCTTGTTAATTTGAAAGGCGTGAAGAGACAGCGGTCTTCAAAAGATCTTATTGCAACCTGCCTTTTTTCGTCTCTGTGCTTTCTCCATTCTTCTTTGTTTTCCTCCTTCCCACGTTGCCCCCTCCCCTTCTCGTGATTTCCGTATATATAATTCCTCATTAAATCGTTTATACTCCTAAAATCTAACACATTTCAGTCTCCTCCACGTTTCCTACAGCAAAAGGGTGTGCGGTGACTTTGGCTGGAGGGGTACTGCAAAAGCTGGTAACCTTCCCGGCCTTACACTTAATACGAAGACAAGTACCTAACAGTATCATCAAATTATGTCTGAAACACGTCCTGGTACAGCTGCGGTCAGGAATATCACTCCATTTGCTAGACGAGAAATTAGGGAACTCTCACACATTATTCTGAAAAGTTTGCTGGGTCCCGAATATTGCCTCACTGGATTTCGGAAGTTATTGTTCACTACCCCGCTAGTTATCGTAATGAAGTGGATCGATAGCAGAGTCCGCAACCGTACATTATATGGCCTACATCAGACAAGAGCACAAAATCAATATCAACTGAGCATACGAGCACGAGAAGTTGGACTATGATACTAACACACAGGAAATGTCCAGTGCAATCGACAATATGTTGTATGTTTAACGTCCACCACTCCCATAAGCGAAGCAAAACAGCAGATCTCTAAATATCAAATAATTGCGTGAAAAGTCGAGCCCATAACCCCCTGACGGTAACGTCAACTCTATTATGTTACTCTCTCTCTCACACACACACACACACACACACACACACACACACACACACACACACACACACACACACACACACACACACACACAATCACCCACTGCCAGTATATGAAGCTTGGCAACACATCACCCAAGACTTTTTTTCACAATTATTTTCAGAGGTCACACGATAAAATATTATGTAGGCTTAAAATTATAAAAACATAATGCACGTATAAACACTCACTAGGACGACAATTTTCAGAGCAGCATCCGTTCAACATCCAATTTTTCAGTAGCCTGGAAATAGGGTGGGGTAGAGATAGGATGAGAAAGGGAGGGAGGAAGGGAGGACCAGGGTGAATCAAAGAACATAGTTATAGCATTCAAGGTGACATAAGAGTTCGTAACACCTTTTCCTTAGCGATTTATTATGCATTTTACACCTTCATAATCATTCTTTTTTAAATATTTCTGGTAGTGACATATTTCGCCTCAGTTACGTACAAGAGGATAAAAGGGTGTAATGTGCAAAATAAATAAATAAATAATAAATAAATCGCTGAGGAAGTGCTGCTAAGTATCCTGTGTCACCTGAAACATGGCCCTTTATCACTTCATAACGAGTACTCTGTGTGTGTGTGTGTGTGTGTGTGTGTGTGTGTGTGTGTGTGTGTGTGTGTGTGTGTGTGTGTGTGTGTGTGTGTTACGACAGGTTCATTAGCGGTCTTTTTAGCCACCGCCGTTTGGGTTTGACCAGCGGAATATGTATGTATGTATGTACGTATTTGTATGTATGTGTGTACGAAATACCTCTGGCAGCATTGTACGCCGTGTTGTGTTATGTGAGTCAAATCACAACTGCCTGGAAACAAAGGAGGACTTACAGTAACTTCTCCCGCCCTTGTGACGCTGTCTGAAGTTAAGTAACTGTGTAGAATAAAGAAGGTTCAGATGATTCTTAACATATATTTATCTTGAGACAGAAGATCAGATGGACTTTAAATATCTATCAATATGTAAAATCCAGACGAATCCTAAATCCTACCGCAACGTAAGCTCTGAATATCTCAGTATGTTTTCAGCTGCCCCTCTTGTGGTGAGAAGAGGCTTGGTAGGTCACATCACGGGCTCATATTACAGTCTCTAGTCTGACGTCACATATAACAATAATCTACCACAGCCGTCATATATATATATATATATATATATATATATATATATATATATATATATATATATATATATATATATATATATATATATATATATATATATATATATATATATATATATATATATATATATATATATATATATATATATATATATATATATATATATATATATATAAATGGAATACAGTACTCTCCATCACGGACCACATACCAATCCTCTATTCCCACCATCCCGCTCTCAAAGCCTGCCAGTGACATTACACGAAGTGAGGGAGGTGTGAGAAGAAACATGCGGTGCGGTGTGTAATGTAGTGGTGGTTGGCGCTGTGACTGTGTGAAGCTGCGGCCGCCTTGTATGTTAACCATGTGACCACCCCGCTACCTTACCCACACGCTGATGCCGGAAGGAGGTCTTTTCGCCACATTACATTAGGCTACATTACGGCCAATAGTCTCGTCGCTCCCTCAAACCTTTTCCTGACCGATTTATTTTCCAAACTACCCATAGATATCTTCCTTTTTGCTTCTGATATTTTTTCAGTGTCGACATAGACTGCATGAATCACACACAAGCATATATTAACGGAGCAGTGTAAGAATTAAACACTAATACGTAAATGTAATAGTATTCATATCCTTTCATTATTTTAAAAGAAGCCATTATCACTAGTACATTACCCTACAAAAGGCACACGAGACCGATCCTACGCTGCCATAACCCAGAACATATAAGGACAAGACACCAACCCATAATCCTGACAATATTTTACATCACAGAAAAACCTCAAATAACCTCTAAATTTTCTAATCCGTTGCGTGTAAGGTATGGACGTCATTCCGGTTCGTATATTCAACCACTAAACCGGCAGTCATAAGCGTAATAGTAAAATAAGTACTTGAAACGTGATAAAAAGTGATTGTGCAATGTGCTGTGCTGCGACCGGCGTATCATGTTCCCAGGTAGACGGTGACGAAGTACCCTATGTCCGGAAGTGTGTACGGAAAGTCTCGTGGGAGGCTAAAGGCAAGAAACACACACACACACACACACACACACACACACACACACACACACACACACACACACACACACACACACACACACACAAATTACCTGGTTCATTTTTGTGTTATTGACAGGTTAGAGGTGGCGTATCAAGTCGCCAGGCGAACAGAGTGATGAAGCAGCAATCACAGAGGCTTCCACCTTTTTCCTACACGGCTGTGGGGGGAGGCAGCCTCTCCTTTACTATCCTTTTCATAAGCTTATATAATTAAAGGATAGTAATTACGATTAAAATTTTGGCTGGATCGTATATTAAGATTAAATGGTCGATGTGTTTGTCAATGTACCTGTATAAATTAAACTAACAGGCACATATACAGGAGGGAAAAAATTTAATGATAATGATGATGACGATGATGATGATTATGGCGGTAGTGGTGGTGATGGTGAGGATGATAATGAAATAATAAGACTACGACAAATACAAATAACTCAAGTATTTCCGCGTTAAACAACAGATCATGAACGGCGTACCAACTTCCCATCGGGCGGGGATAAGGAAGTACAGCAGCGTAACTAAAATACCAAAGTGTGTGTGTGTGGGAATGGTATTAGGCAGGGGGTGGGGGGACGCAGAGCGGTGTTTATTGGATCAGGGGAAGGGAAAGAGGAGGAGGCCAGAGGAGGAGGAGGAGACCAGAGGAGACCACATACGGAAGTCCCTCTCATAAACGCGTAGGTGTTCCCTCGCTGTGGTCACCGCCTTCCCTCCCACACCGTATAATGGCAACTCCGTAATGTGGTTCTCTTTCACCTCCACTAACTGTACACTGATGCTTAATTAATGCTAGATTCACAATTGATTATGGTGTCTCGCTACAGATAGAAAAATAGATTAATGTCTCGCTTCAGTTAGAAAATACTGATTGACAGTAACAAATGATCTAGTCAGTCGCATTTTGGCTTTTTTCATTACGTTTATTTATTTATTTATTTATTTTCTCATTAAGTCCACAGTAAACTACACCATATATGGATAAGACTATAAGTTGGGAAATTTTTCTTATTCATAAAGAAGATTACCTAAGAACCTAAATTAACTTGATTTTGTCTTTCTAGCGATCAGCTTTTTATATATATTTGACTCTAAGTACAGACAAAAAAGCCCGTTCCCACACACACACACACACACACACACACACACACACACACACACACACATCACCACAGAATCAATAGGACTGAAATTTGTTGGTATTACTTCTCATTCAGGCCTGGTGTGATGGTATTGGAAGGGATGATATTTTGTGACATATTGGTGGGTCTTGTAAAAAAAATCAGCGAATACTGTTTTAAGGAAATTCAAAGCATAACTAAATTCAAAGCACGACTGTTTTGAGGACATTCAAAGCAAGGCTAAATTCAATGCAATACTGTTTTAAGGAAATTCAAAGCAAGACTAAATTCAAAGCAAGACTGTTGTAAGGAAATTCAAAGCAAGACTAAATTCAAAGCAAAAGTGTTTTAAGGAAATTCAAAGCAAGACTGAGGAAAGTCGGGTGGCGGAAAGAAAAAACAAATACGTCCTCGGGGTGAAGTAACCTGGCTCAGAATTTCGCCCTTATTGTACCTTGTTTTTCACAGCACTTCTTCGTGACTAGCATCATATACTTACCCTTAATTTCATGTTACAACTAAGCACTCAAGATAGAGAGATGGTCATTTTAGGCTACGTTAGAGAGAGAGAGAGAGAGAGAGAGAGAGAGAGAAAGAGAGAGAGAGGCTTGAGATGGTAATTTTAGGCTGTTAGAGAGAGAGAGAGAGAGAGAGAGAGAGAAAGAGAGAGAGAGGCTTGAGATGGTAATTTTAGGCTGTTAGAGAGAGAGAGAGAGAGAGAGTATACTTGCTGTTTGGCACTACACGATCATTCTCAGTAACTCCCTCCCACACCTCAAACTCTCCCAGGGGAATCACTACGTTATAACACAGCCGCCATAAAGTCACAGGCGCCCGTAAAATTGAATGACGGGCTGGTGAGACTAACCCACGAGATGCGACGCGACGTGAGAGGTGCGTGTTTCGTCTCTCTCTCTCTCTCTCTCTCTCTCTCTCCTTCCGGCTCTTGATGAACCCCATTTTTGTATCTGGATCTCACACATGTGGTCCCCAAGTACGTTCCACATCTACTCCTTGCCAGTCATTCTCTCTCTCTCTCTCTCTCTCTCTCTCTCTCTCTCTCTCTCTCTCTCACTTCCCTGTCATTCTCTACCCATCTGTCTCACTCACTTTACTTCCTCTCTTCCTTTTACTCCCCCTCTTTCCCTTCCCCAATTCCACTCTCTCTCCTCCTTCCACCCATTCCCTCCATCCTTCCCTCCACGTACTCTCTCATTCTCTTCTTCATCCCTCCTCCTTAATCCCTACCCCTCTCAAAGGCTCCAGAAGCATTGATAAACCTTAAACTATTTCTAAGCTAATCAGGTCTCCAAAAGAATGATTATCAATGTTTTTATTTTCTACTTCACTTCAATATCAATTCTAACCTGGGTGTCATATTTTTGGTATGGCTGAAGACAGATTACATACTATCTTAAAAACAAATCTACTCCTTCAATTCATATATTCTTCCTATATGCACACGATTTTGTTCACCTTTATGTGGTCATAATTAACCCCCTCTCATTATGGGTACTTTCTAAGCTGAATAATATCACCTGGCGGTTGCAAGAATAAAGAATGTAGATTAAACAGAGGAGTAAAGATAAACAGAAAAATAAACAGGGAAACATATGGATAAATAAATAAATAAAATAAGCACGTGGGTGGATAAATAAATAAATAAATGAAAAAGTAAACATATAAATATAAAAATAAACACACTGACAAATAATTACATAAAATAAATAACAAATAAACACGTGGATAAAAATAAATAAATAAACAAATACATAAACACATGAATAAATAAATAAATACATCAAAAATATATAACCATTCGTAGCCTGGTACATCAGTTCCTTGCCCTAACTAACAAGCAAATTATCCTTCAAACTAACTTTATCACAGTCGATGTAGTCAGGAAATAAGTAACTCAGGTATACCAGTTCGTTGACTCCATTTACAGGCACATCACCCGTCAAAATGGCTTTTTTTACACAAGTGCCTGGCTGACGGAATGGGTGACAAGTGTGAAAGTCATGTTCCTAAAAATATATGTAATTTTTTTCTTCGTTTGTCATCGCCACTGCTGACGCTCGGGTTTGGAATGCAACTCCTCTCTCTCTCTCTCTCTCTCTCTCTCTCTCTCTCTCTCTCTGAACAATAATTGGAAAAAGACTGTATTGAATTCCAGGCCTAATGATTATTCTTTTAACGTACATGATTTCATTTTGTCACCTACGATTCTGAGAGTCGGTGTGAGATGAAGCCTTAGTTAGTTGTTCTGGTATTCTGTTCTCGTTGTTCTATTTCATTATATTCTGTGTTCTTCTTCTACTGTAGTTCTGCCTCCTCCTCCTCCTCCTCCTCCTCCTCTTCATCTTTTTTTCTTCGTCTTCATCATCATCATCATCATCATCATCATCATCATCATCATCTTATTATTATTATTATTATTATTGTTATTATTATTATTATTATTTTCCCTCCTCCTCCTCCTCCTCCTCCTCCTCCACCTCCTCCTCTTCCTTCCACTACTTCTATTTATGAATCAAGCTATCTGTCTCTCTATCTGCCTGTCTGTCTAAATATCTGTCTATCTATCTATCTATTTATTCATCTAACTATTCATCCATCAATTCATTCATCCATCAATCTATGTATCAATCTGTCTACCTCTGTCTGTCTATTTATATCTATCTATCTATTTATTCATGTACCTACCTGTCTACCTATATATCAATCTCTCTTACCTATGTCTCCATCTATCTATCTATCTATCTAACTATTCATCTTCCTACCTACCTATGTGTCTATCTATGTATCTATCTCATAATCAATCTATCTTTATATGTCAGTCTGTCACTTTTTTTTTCGTTCAATAAAAAGAAACTCTCGTGGGGCTAAGGTTTTAAATTATCCAGTTAAAAAAAAAAAAAATCACTTCTTTGGTCAGACACAACTCTTTTCTCAGTCTTACACCAATTAATTTTTTTAGAGAGCAGAGAAATTCCGAAAGTTAATGTTTATTTGGCTTTTATATTCAGAACACTCTCCAAATAATTCGATCCACAAATAAAACTCCCGTCAGAGGTAACCACTCAGAATTATAAACAAAAACAAACTGCACAACACAAACAAACACACATAAGTACCACACACACACACACACACACACACACACACACACACACACACAGATAATAATAAAATAAAACACAAACACCACTCCACACACGCCCACTAATCAGCAGACAGCACAGGTAGGCATCACGTAACACATTCCTTGGCTCCGTAATAAAGGTGCTAATTTTAACTCAGGTATATAAGAAAAATTTGCATGTAAAAATAATAGCGACGCGTTAATTAATTGCCGTGAAATTGTATTATGCTTGTATGTATGAGTTATTATTACCACGGAACTGTTGGTGTGGGTAAGGGTGTGTGTGGGTGTGGATGACTGGGTGTGTGTGTGACAGTGGGTGTGGGTGACAGTGAGAGAGGGTGTGGGTGTGGGTGACAGTGAGTGAAGGTGTGGGTGTGGGTGACAGTAGGTGAGGATGTGGATGACAGTAGGTGTGGGTGTGGACATGGGTGACAGTAAGCGTAGGTGTGGGTGTGGATGACAGTGAGTGTAGGTGTGGGTGACAGTGGGTGTGGGTGTGGGTGACAGTAGGTGTAGGTGACAGTAGGTTTGGATGTGGGTGTGGGTGACAGTAGGTGTGGATGACAGGGAGTGTAGGTGTGGGTGACAGTGGGTGTGGGTGTGGATGACACGTGTGGGTGGGGATGACAATAGGAGCAGGTGTGGGTGGGGATAACAGTAGGTGCAGGTGAGGATGTGGGTGACAGTAGGTGCAGGTGAGGGTGTGGGTGACAGTAGGTGTGAGTGTGGGTGTGGGTGACAGTAGGTGTGGGTGTGGGTGACAGTAGGTGTGGGTGTGGGTGTGGGTGACAGTAGGTGTTTGGTTTGGGTGACAGTAGGTGTGGGTGTGGGTGTAAACATCTGCTGTGTTCGGGAGGCCGATGGTCTCTCTGAGCACGCTGGCCAACCCTCCCGCGTCCACACACACATTTATTTAACGTTGTACACAAACACACACTTGCAGGTAAATAAATAATGACACACACACACACACACACACACACACACACACACACACACACACACACACACACACACACACACACACACACACACACACACACACACTGTACGTTCTTTTCACACAAATGGCTCAATTTTTCCCTCACATCTCTTTCGGTCACCACATAATTCACTCTGAACTGCGCACCTAACCGCAAAATATATACGAAACATTTTTACATTATTAATCTACCAGTACTCATTAAGTTTAGCTTCATTGTAACTCTCTCTCTCTCTCTCTCTCTCTCTCTCTCTCTCTCTCTCTCTCTCTCTGTGGGGCCTGTGAGGTGAAGCCTAGGATTCCATAAGCTTGACCGATGAGTGAATGGATGTGTGGATTTTTTTTATTTACTTTTTTACTAGGCACTCTCTTGGAGGTCCTCAAACTTGGGCACTTCTTTACATATCTATTTTTCTTTACAATAATGACTGTCTATCTCATTTAAGTATTTATCTTATTATTTTTTTTTTTTTTAGGAAAGGGGATCACATTTGAAGCTTGATTTTACAGTGGATGGTTGAGATGTGATGGAGAGATGAAGCAATTGTTGTCGTTGTTACTGTTATTGTGTTCTTACCTCACTCTTTTTCATCTCCCTGTGACGGTTCCAAGCTTAATGTTTCTTCTTTCCTCCTTTCCCTCCCTTAACTCCCACCCACCTGCAATCTATCCACTTCAATGTCCTACAGCGATAAGGCCACTCAATATTTTCATTACGTCACATTACATCCTCATCCCTCTAAAAGGAACACAATAACCTTAATCAGCCTTTAAAATGAATATGCAAGAAACAAAATATAAAAGAAATATTATTCAGTTCAGGAAGGGCCTCTCGTAGTGGGAAGGATATTTTTTAATGTATATTCTTCCTTATTATTGTGTTTAAACATCAAGGCCTCAAATGTCAATCCCTCGTTGTTTACTGTATATCTGGTAGGGTTTGTGCATTACCTGGGCTTTACATCAGTACTTTACCTTCGTTGTGCCTCTGTGTGTTATTTAACGTTTTTCTACCTGGGCTGTATGCTTCAAACTCATATCACGATGGGGAAAGTAACACTCCCCATTATGATGCTGATTTCTGACCAGGTTGCAAATATGGACCATGGCCGGCCGCTAACACTGACTGCACTCTGTAACATGAAGGGCAGGCTTATTACATCTAACAATCACATGCTTCTCAAAAAATAGCCGGCAGGAGATGAGAACTTGCTTACATCATTGGTACCTTTTTTTTTTCTTTTTTTTTTAAGTGCTATCGGTCCTTGTTATAATAAAAAAATAAAAGTTCCATCTCATATCACCCTTTTCACAGCGTAACTGGGTCGAAGGTTAAGCTACCGACATCCAGACGATTATAACGGTAGGAAACCATCATAATTCCCTACCAGCATTTCACGAAAGAGAGAGAGAGAGAGAGAGAGAGAGAGAGAGAGAGAGAGAGAGAGAGAGAGGGAGAGAGAGAGAGAGAGAAAGAAAGAACTACCGTCTTCTCTTGATGATTCAGATGGCTGAGCGTTAAGGCACGACCTTCACCCCCTGTGAGCGCTGTACCACTTATATACTATCATTCCATCTAAATGGTACTTTTATTCAGTTCAGGGAGACCTCTTTTAAAAAATAGGCTTACTGAAGGTATCTCAAACCTCTAGTTCGAAAAATTCTCTGAATTTGACGGAAATGAAAAAAAAAAAAGTCGTCTAGAGGAATGGATTAACCTTTTCAATATGATGATGTATTTTCATATTTTACTCTTCCTTCCACCGAACGATTAAACTGAACTTAGGACAGACCTTTAGTACTGGGGCGTTAAAAAGGGATGCAGTAGCCTAAATCTAACTCGTAACTCCTCCACTGCAAAAGTCTCTCCTACGTTACATGAAACAATCTCTAAACAGCAAGAATAACTCGAAAAATGTCACCGGACGGAAGGGGTCAAACCATTATCGTGAAAAATTTAGCACAGTCCAAAACTAACAAATTTTCCCGCGCGCGCCGACAGTGTAGCTAGCGACTCGGAAGGGTTGGCAGCCCCGGAGAGGAAGGCTCAGCAGATGACGGTCGTTGTTGCTGGTAATGTCCCAACAATTCTCTCTCTCTCTCTCTCTCTCTCTCTCTCTCTCCTGAACTTGAAACCCTCCTCCACCCCCACCCACTCGCCTAGAATCTTCCCCAGACAGTTGAGAGAGAGAGCTGGCTGGGAATTTTGAGTGGTTAAGTTTGTCATTTTCGGTTGGGTATTTCAGAGATTTTCGACTCTCTCTCTCTCTCTCTCTCTCTCTCTCTCTCTCTCTCTCTCTCTCTCTCTCCCTCTCTCTCTCCAAATAATATGAATTTTGGGACCGCATTAACAACAAACGGCAATTTCCAAAAAATTTAAAAATATTTCTTAAGTCCGTAACATAGATATGGAGATAAAGTATCATGCGCCAAACTGAGATCCTGTATATTATTATTATAATGGTAAATGCGCCTAGGTAAACACACACACACACACACACACACACACACACACACACACACACACACACACACACACACACACACACACACACACACACACACACACACACACACACACACACACACACCATCATAATAAGTCTGACACTTTCAGGGAAGGCAAATTACGGTAAGAGAGAGAGAGAGAGAGAGAGAGAGAGAGAGAGAGAGAGAGAGAGAGAGAGAGAGAGTTACTTAAATTCCTCTCTATATTCTCTAACCTTGTGAATCCTCCCTCAGATCAGCCTTCAGCCCATCACGTCAGCTCGTCGTCAGGTGTGGTAAGTCAGCAGTCCCACACCGCCAGACCTGACAAGAATTACCTGAGTGGGTGTGGGATGTGTTCCGGGGCTTAATGGGTGCGTGAGTGGGCTTTCCAGGGGTTGTGGAGGCAGCATAGGTGAGTGGGTGAGCTTTGAAGGGTCTTGGGAGCTTTGTGGGGCTTGTGGAGGCTAGATAGAAGATTGGCTCCTTTTTTTTTTTTTTTGATGGCCGATGTAAGTGTGGGTTTTGAAGGAGATTTGGGACCAGATAGATGAGTGAGTGAGGCTTTAATGCGTTTCGAGGCTGAACGGATATTTAAGCTTTGTAGTGGCAGTGGAGGCTCCAGAGATGTGTGGGATAGCTATCTAGGAGGTATGGAGGCTAGATTGAGGTATGGGTGAGGTTTTGGAAGATGAACAGACATTTGGAGAAGCCTTGTAGGGGTTGAAGATGTTAATAAATGTGTGGACGAGTTTTGTAGATGTGGAAGCTGGATGGATATACCGATGACCATTGCAGGGATTAAAAAAAAATAAATGGGACAGAAAAGGAACGACGAATATTGTTCATTATTCTTCCTTCTTTCCAACACTCTCCATCTTCCTAAGACTATTTCTCGCCCTTCCAATACCCCTTTTCTTCTTCCGTACCCTCCTTTCTTCTTTCTTCCAAGCTCTCTTTCTCCCCTGTCCTTCCTTCATTCTTGCCAACACTCCTTATCTTCCTCCCTCCCTTCCTTTCTGCCCTCCAGCACTGTTTTTCTCTCTCTCTCCCTTCCTTTCTTCATACACCCCTTTTCTTCCCCCCTACCCTTTTTTCCCCTTCCAACCCTCCTCCCTTCCTTCTGACCACCCTTGAAATATGCCTAGTCACCCCAGTAGCCACCCCAAATTTTCGAGGTAATATCCTAGAATTCCCATAAATATTTCCTGTTGTGCCATTCTAAAATTAGGTTTGGTCACTCAGTTTATAAAATGCTAGCTACACCCCTGCTTCAAACACTCCATTACTCCTTCTCTCTTTTCCCTCTAATTTTTCTTGTCTCCCGCCATTCCTCTCAACACTGCCCCTCTCCTTTCCTTCCATCCCTCCATCCCACACTCTCCTTCCCTCCCTTTATTCCTTCGTTACTCCTTCACCGCTCCACGTATAATTAAAAACGCAAACCCCACCTAACACTCAAAATCGCCACCATCTCCTCCCCCCCCTCAAAAAAAAGAGAGCAAAATTACACCACTGGAAATGACCATGAGTACTTTAAATGCGGCTAGCGATTATTTTTTTTTTATTATTTTTTTTTTTTACGTATGCGACTGTGAGTGACCGCAACAGCTGACGTGGCCGTAATGTGTGAGTCAGGACCCTCATTTGACTCGCCCCCCCAGTCAAATGTGCGTCCACACGATTTGTTTACGTCTGTGTTCGCGTATTACGTCTTGAATATAATGCTTTAGTTACGCAAAATTAGTAAGCCATCAGCGTATTTTTCCTTGCTGTACATCCATGCCTGCCGAAAGAGGAAATTTCACAGTTCTGGGGAAGAGGGTCAGCGAAAGATTTTTTTGTTTTTTTTTTTAACGAGAATCCAAAAAATCTTATTTCATCGTCGGTTAATTACACTCAGGGAAAGAACATACTAATCTTAATTACCTAACTTCCTCGTCTGTTTTCTTACTAAGCATACTGCTGGCTAC